>NW_017276147.1:1116389-1154059 GCF_001594065.2 Cyphomyrmex costatus
AGAGAGAGAGAGAGAGAGAGAGAGAGAGAGAGAGAGAGAGAGAGAGAGAAAGAGGAAGGGATAAGGATGATCATCGCCGTTTACGACGACCCGTCGAAGGTGCTTATTAAGGGAATCATCCGCAGCTGGTGTAATTGGATTCTGGGTTCTATGCGAGGGCGACCATAAGAGTAAACTCAGTACTGTACCTACCGTAAAAGCAGAGACGAAATAGAAAGCAGTTACTTTGAAATTTCAATCAGCTGCCTTACGATAATATTAAAATTAAAGAATATTAAAACAATTATAATTTAAAATAGAGATCGATATGAGTATAAATATAATTAAATAAAAGAAATCCTATTTTTCGTCGAAGTAGATCTTAGTGCTTAAATATTTATTTATATATCATCTATCTATACATATATATGTATATTTAATTCTGCAAACCGCGCGCCAAAATCTTTTTCGATCTTGAAGCGCAGTCGTAAATAGAATCAGAGTAGAGTAATATTAAATTGATGAGTAATTTCATAACTTTTGATGCTATAATAAGAATATTAATAATATTATAAAGAATATTTCATATGATTTTAAAATGATGCCTTGTGTCTCTTCCTTAGAATTAAATCGAGTTTTGAAATTTGATAAGATTGTACTTTTGGGTATCCTTTATTGAAATTTACATTTGACGACTTTCACAGTGTATTACCGAGGCCACCATATTGCCAAAATAATATCAATATTGGTTTTTTGCCTCTTACATATTTCGTGCATCCTGCTATAAAAACCATAAAAATATGAAAAAATAAAGATGACTAAAACTATAATTTCTATGAATTATATTTTATAATTTTTTCAGTGCGACAAATATTTCCGTTTTTCGAACTTAATGTCTCAATACACGCTTACGTAAATATTTTATTTTATTTCATGTAACACGTACCAATTTTTGTTTATTATTTTTCAGGTGTTTATTTATGTATATATATTATATATTATGTAATCAGCATTCTCTACTCAAGAAGTTTGCAAATAAACAAAAATTATGAATTAATAATTCCATGATTCATGCGCAGTCTACAACGATAATGTTCCTACTAGTCATATTCACTTCTCTCTTTAAAAACACACACCACATATTTGTTTTTCCTCCTCTTTGACAATATAAATGAATCTGGTTTGCTTAAGTTTTCATTACCCGTTGGTCTCGACACACAGATGAGATTGACTTTTCTAAGTGTCTCCACTTCTCGATTATCACACACCACACAATTCATAATTTTTGTCCATTTGCATTCACTTTTCGAACAGAGATTGTTGATGTATGTAATATACAATATAAAATATACACGTGAGAAATAATAAACAAAAATTAGTGTCACATGTAATAAAATACGTACGTAAGCGTGTAATTTACTAAACACCAGAAATATTCATTACATAAAAAAAATTATAAAACAATTTGTATAAAATTTAGTCATTTTCATATTTTCATATAACTGTTTTTACGGTAGGATGCACTAAATACGAAATATTTGGTAAAAAACCAATTTTTATGTTATTTTGATAATATTGGTGCCGGCATCGAGATATCGCAAAATTTAAATTTCAATAAAGAAAATCCGAAAGTACAATTCTACCAAATTTCGATATTCCTTGATTTAGTTCCAAATAAAAGTATCTGGGCACTAAGTTAAGTTGAGCATCAAGTTATTATACGAAAATTACTTGTCAATTTAATTTTATTGTGATATTACTATAATAGTTCGATTGCATTTCCAACAATAAGTTAAAAAAACTAATTATTTAAAGTACTTAAAATCTATACAGCTTTGATCGGTATAGGTTTCACTTTTGCTTATTGCGTATTTTCATTTACTTCATTATGATAATTTATATTTATTTTGCTCTTATCGCTTATTTTATCGGTGTCATAATTTTATAAATCCTGATATACATATAGGACGTTCCACATAAACAGGAATAAGTATGTGGAAAATTTGTGAGGTTGAAATAAAACGTTCAAGGGCTTAAAATTTTCATTTTTATATGTAAGTTTAAAGAAAAACGAGGCATTTTTAAATATTCAAAGCGACTGCTCCAATATGATTAGAATGAATAAAAAACTTATGAAAATTATTGAAAACATTTATTTTATTGATCAGGTGGTCCAAAATTCACTCAATTTTTATGAAAATCGATATTTGTGGGTTTTTCGAATCACTCGTGAACAATCCGTAGTCATATTTCTAAAATTCGAAATGACAGAACCAATGGCGGCTGTACTGAATAAAGAACTGACTGAAATTCTAAAATCATTAATCTAGTAGTCCAAAATTTATTCAATCCTGTACTGCACGTATGAAGTGTATATGGGACGTTCCATGTCAACGAGGACAAGCATCTGGGCAAAATTTGTCGACACTTGTCCCCGTTCACGTGAAACGTCCTATATATATTTTATACGTACAGTGTATATATACATATATAATTATTTACTGTATATAGTTGGATACATTTACGATTCTTTTTCTCTTTCTATCACGTTTTATGTAATTTCACAAATTTTCGTACAATCATAAAAAAAAAAAGGTGTAAGATAAAGTTTCGATAACCGCTTTAGATTGGTGCGCGAAAAAAATGGAAGCAACTCGACAAATGATTAATTGCAGTCAATTTATCGTGATTAATGGAAGAACGAGTACAACGCTCTTTAAAATGACGTTAAAAATAAAGTTGTTGACATAAAGTCAAACTATTAACTCAGAACTGTCGTTATTAGGAAAAGCATTAAGTGTTGACGTCAGAATTTTGAATAAATGTGAAATTGTACAACTGCTGTGAACGATAAATTGTGCCTCCAACTTTGTTCTTGTAAGCAAAGTAAAGAAGAAACTATATACTGTTCTTGTTTGTGCATGCTGACGCGGTGTCTTACGTGTATAAGTATACGTAACATCTCACACACGAGCTGAAATAATTTCCAACATGTTACACGGATCATCCGTAACATACCGTCGCGTCGCCACGCTACTCTCGAGAAATTCTGGATATGATAGATGTTTTCCAAGGATATATGTTTCTTTCGCTATGACGTTTTTCTCGTGGGACACAAGTGTGGTGTATACACAAGTTATTTTTTTACCGGCAGAAGAAATCGCGTCTCTTGAGAGAAACGCAGAATTCAATCAGGAATCGTATTAGAAAAACGACGATCATTCATGTCCCATGTGTAATAAATGAGACCGATATAGCGGAGTGAATATTGAAAGTGGACCTGTTACATGCGGCATGCTTAATGATCTTTTCTTCCTGGGAAGCAATCGATTAGCGTTAATGCTCTTAAGTCACGTCCTACACATATCGCAGTTATACAAATCGCGCAGTCATAAAATCTACTCGTATATCCGTGTGACCGTCGTCATTTATCACGGTACCTCTCATATTCTAATACGATTTCCCATCGAGAGCAAGCGCAGCTGTTTGCAATTCGTTACTCGTGATCGAAGTAACTGAGTGTATACATCGAGCTTTGGTCTCGACAAATTTCCATGTAAAACGACATCACTTGGCGGGCTCTTTGTAGGTAGAAAAATATCTCGTGCCTAATTACATTTCGTTAGAAAATCAATTTTCTCCGACGGAGGACGATGTCGCGTCGGAACTTTGGTGAGTAAAATGAGCTCTACTTTACGCGCTCGATGTGACTCTTAAATATGTAAAGGTGCATAAAGAGCGAGAGGAAGAGAGATACGTTAAAGTTGAAAATTGCAAGGATACCGTAGGGCGTAGGGTGTGTTGTTTAGTCGATAGCCATTGCGGAATTTTAACGTGTCCCATCCGTTTCCACCCCCGTTTCCGGGGCTCAATAAATGCCACCAGCTCCAGTTAAAAATGTGCATTTCCCATCCTCGCGCACGATTTCGCTCAAGTGACTCTCCCGCTTTTATTTATCTGGACAATGCACGTCGTCGTATTGCGTTGCATGCAAGCTGGACTCTACCGCTGCGGACACCGCGTAGCGTATCGTACACGTCGAACTCTCGTTTGCGAGAGCAATCGAACTGATGCCGTCGTCGCCGACGGTGACTTTTACGAAAGAAAAATGATGCGAGCTAGCGCGATGTGGCTTTTTATACACTCTTGGGAATCATGTCTCTGACGAATATCGCGCGCGACCATATAATATTTCTCACAAATAAATACGTACTCTTCTTTATATGTCTAAGAGAGAGAGAGAGAGAGAGAGAGAAAATATCGAAGTCAGAATATGAAAGAATCTCTTGAGAATTATGACAACCAGGCAACTAAGGGTTTGCAAATATAAGCGTAAAATGTTTGACTATCAACGAATCGTATACGTTATACAAATACTCAAATTTGATTAACTTATGGAAAAATTGTCGTAACTCTTAATATAAGAATATTGATGTAAACGTAAATATATTTTACTTGGAAAGTTCGATTCTGTTTTTACAAATGTAAAAATCTCCTTTGATAAATCGACGATCAATTTCCCAGGAGTTCATTCCGAGTACACAGCAGAAAATTAAACAGAAACGAAAAGTAACTTGGAGAAGAAAAGGCAAATTGACGACACATAAACGCAATGAGGAAAATAGTTCCTTCCCGATGAAACTTTTAAACGAGTTTCCCTCTAAAGTTCGAAACTGTTAAACGCAAATTAGTAAACAGATTATTAGGCGCGCTATTACTGCATTAATAATCTTATTTATAAAATCGTGCAAATATTCGTTTTCAAAAAATCAATGCAATATGTGTCGACATGTATATAATAAATTATTAATTATGTTTATGTAAAACATGCCATTATATCTTCACTAATTTACTACTACTAGTCATAGCTACACTTCATTTAAATCGATAATGTTCTAAATATATACATACAATTTTAATATTTAATTAGACAACGTTTATATCTTCTATCTGTGACATGTTTGCGTAATTTGTGTAGCAAATTGCTATGATTAATGGCTGCAATAGCTTTTCATTTATCTATATATAAATGTAATTATTCAATCGGTATAGATAGTCATTCCGAGAATTAGCGACTATTACGATTTATAGATATAAATCCACATACGTTTCAAATATTTTATAACAAAAAAAAATTCTGCGATTTATTTTTAATCAATGATATCAGATTTTACAGTTGAAAATATTTCCACGTATATAAGTATATATTATTTCTTTTGTTTTCAGTAATTTGATATTTCTTAAAAATCTTAAAATTTGATAACTTTTGTCTCTTCGTGTATACATAATTGTGTCGGTTACAGCGTCAGTAGTTTATAAACTATAAAGTACCATGTAAACCACCATCGTGCTCCGAGCGCGTTATTTCCCTCGAACGATTATCCAATAGTATGTGTGTACAGAATGTAATTTGTCAAATAATTATTGACTTTGTTCATTCCTGTGGTACTCTCGCGGCATGAGAGCCGCGCGCGACCGCAAATCTTTCGTCCGACACCGCGGCGGCGGTCGTCGATTTGCGCACTCGCTCGCACTGGAGCATGCACATCGAAATGGTTTCTCTGTGATGTGCAGCCATGCGAACGTTGCTTCATTCGAAGGAACAGCAAATTCCTCCGTCTCGGTGGTGAGAGAAAAATTCGTGGAATCTTGCTGGAGAAACGTCAAAAGTTTGCAAGAACGCGTCATACCGTTGAAAGAATCCGCATCTTGACCGTTCGAGTTGCCTCGTCAAGTACGATATTATTAGTGTGATTTGACGAGTCACGACGTTTATGGGACACTCGATAAATCTTCGAAAATATCGAACCAGCATCTTTTGTGAAATATAATAAACTTCCGGTTAAAATATCTTGATTATACAATATATCAGTCGGCAGGTTTAATCGCGGTATTCTGCGCGACAAAACCGGCGCTTCTCAGACCACCGGATGCCTTATTAGAATCAACAAAAGACGGGTCACGGTGTATTGCCGTTGCTTTGTTGAGTACATTACATGTCATGTTGAGGCTATCGCGTATAAAATGAAGGATTAACGGACATACATGTGAGCGTGCAAGAAAATGAATGTTGGAAAATCGATATTGACAAGCGAAGCTTGGATATTTGGATTCATTGAGACTTTGCAGAGATGGAGAACATAACGTAATAACGAAAGTTACTGAAACACGTTACTAAAGCGTAATTGTTCTTGGTGTATGGTTCCGCATACGACCGGATTAATTGTTAATGACGTTATACAACGTTACGATAGCAAAATAGTAAAATTATTGTACAAGATAAATGCATTATAATTTCAAAACTATATATACATATAACTACGAAACGTAATCAAAGTAATACAAATTGCTAATGTTATTCCGATAGCGCTCGAAATAACATCATGCAATTGTAGATACTATATAACTTGTAAATTGATGCAGTAAAATGTTACTTGTGTATATTGTATATGCTCGTTGCCATATCTACCTTCAAATTGTAAAATTACATTAGTAATTCTCGTTTCAAAGCATTCACGTAGGTTACATCCACGATATAATCTACGTTTTGCATATCAAATTCCATACATTTGAGACGATATGACGATTGCTGCTATTCAAAACGATTTGGATATAAGAATATTCTATATTCGGGCTTTTCACATTGACTTGAGCTCTAGGAAGGGAAAACTTATTTCTCATGTATGCAATGGCTTATAAATCGAATTTCGCGGTGTTAGCAAATAAAATCAAAGTCACGTTTAACTCGGTTAAATTTTATTCCACTCGTATATAAATTTGATTTCCTACGATCCGCGTAACATCTCATATATATGTATAAATGCCGTGTCCATACATATGTTACGCCTGATCGATCAAAACTTCAAGTTTATAATATCCTGTAAAGCATATAGAAATTTACATACAAGAACAAAATATACAAGAAACATGAAGAGAAAAATTCATGAACGTATAAGTGAAATATTACTGTACGTCATGTTTGTATATGCATCTAACTAACGTATGATTTGATGTGTCAGTGACTTAGTCAAGCTTAATGGCATGAATAAAGCAGCAACGGAAAGCCGGCTTAATTGTCATGTAGACAGTTACCGTTAGTCCTGTCCAGTGATATCAGCGTATAATTTCGATAAAATCGATTCTCCGATAATTGCCGCGCTGCTTCTGCAGATTCAATAAGTACATGCGTACTTAGAGAGAGCATATATCGTATAATTAAAGATTGTGTATTTCCATCAAAGAATATTCATATCTCGATAAAAGATATATGTGAAACAGTATTCACATAAAACGATGAGCTACTGTAATATGAGTTTAATTAATGTCACATAGAATCGTATATATATTTCTCTATAAAAAAAAATTATAAACATCATTACAAACATAATCGTATCGTCTTGCTCTATGAAAAGTATCGAATTGTTAAACTGTAACAATAGATTTCGTTTCCAAACGATTTATACGTAAATGCAACATGAATCGTGCGATATACACATATCTCTACACGCACCTAATAATTAATATTATTTATTTGTCACAATAACAACATCAAATCGAGATTACATTGAAAGCTTAAACCAGAGATCAAGCATTAATAATTAAAATATCAGTTATATGCATACATGCTCAATGCAGGCATTTAATTATATACGATATGAGTGATGTAATAATTCTACAATGCGTAACTTGTATATAAAATTATGTATCTCAACAGTATATTGGAGAATCTATGTACATAAACATGTATTTATTCTGGGCTAAAAGTTCAAAAACATTTTTGGTCTGAAGTGTATATATTAAGTAAATCCACAAGAAGTTCACTTCCAATGATTAGCTTCTTTAAATTTCCACTTTTTTAAATTGTTTTCAAAACGTTTTCTTTGTATTAATTTTTTTCTGTATGCGGGTCTACTTTTATATACGGATTTATTTCTTTAACTAAAATTACATGTCATATGTCTTGAATTTATTATAGAATGAACAATCTTATGGAAACAATCAATTGCATTTCCATAAAGTGTTAATGTTCTCCAATCTTGTTACGTCAAAATAATCATAAGATATTAACATAAGATACGAAACTGAACACTGGGGATTGCACACGCATACAGTGTCATTAATACATACATTGTTATTCTCCATAATCTTTAAAAGTCATTTGAGGAGGCGAATCTCGCGTTCGAGAGAGCGTAAAAGCTGGATCGATTTAGTGACAAGCATGAACTGACGCGAGCGATGCCGCAAGTTCCGAAAGTGTTATGGTCAAAGTTTAAACGTATTCCGTGAAAGGTTAAACGATCACAGGCGTGCCTATTCCAATCAAACTTTATTTTGAACAAAAGGGCCGTACAAACGAATTATTATTCAACGGTCTTATTTTCGTGCTTGTTATGCAGTTTCGCGATTTTTAACGACAACAATGGCCGTCTTAATACTGGAGTGAAGATGCGAATAAAAAGGAAAAAAAAAATATTAACTTGTTCGTAGGATAAGTTGAATACGCTTATACATATCTGGTCGATCCGATGTACTAAAGCCATTTTCTAAGTGAAGTAGACCGTGCTTTGATCTGACTGATGGATTAGCTCCAACGATGCTTTAATAATATTAAATCGTTAATACTCTTCGCGCGACTTACTATATTTTTATATCGACGTATGGGAACGTGTATTCGGAATACATTTACACATGTTACATCAAAGATAGTGAAGATTAACGGCCAGTGCGATCCATTTTATAGACAGATATACATTTTGTGTCTGTTAGTTATAAAGACAGTAAAAAGTATCTCTTTTTCTTTCTTTCGATCTCCTAGGGATTATCAATTTTGTTAATGCGTAGTTGATATATGTTCTTTAATTATTATTCAAACATCATGCTATTAGAAATATTAATTTAGTCTTTTCTGAATACTTTAAAAATTGAGCTTTAGCTTGATGCGACATTTTATGTTGATGTATGACGGTATATGGCAAAATTCTCTTTCCGTATAAAGCCGGATTTACATAAGACACAGAACGCGAGGTCGCAAGATTAGATGTAGAACGTATTTCCGACTGCAGGACGCAGAATGTTGAAGTTCATCTAACTTCAGTGAGTTCTGCGTTCTGCATCCTGCAGCCTATAAAAGCTTCATCGCCAGCACTGAAAATCTGTAATATTTATTAGATTTTCAGTACTGGTAGTCAATTATGGAACACAGTTTACGACATAAAATATGTCGCACTACAACCAATCTTGCGACCTGCGTTCTGCGTCCTATGTAGATCAGGCTTAATCTTTTAAATACCGATAATGGAAATATGTTTTGTAATAAACTTCAGTAAGTTCGGCCTTGAACTGCCATCAATTTCACATTTTCCGAATTTATCCCTGTAACAATGGTGATGCTATTTGACGGAGTTACGAAACGTTCTTTTTATGCATGACAGAAAATCGTTTGTTCAAAAAGTTACGCGATTGCAAACAACGCAGATACGGTTTATAACTTCTTAGTTTTCAATAATCGTTAACTTTGTTTCGAGTTTCTCCCTCTAATTTCAGAAATAATTTCTTACACATTCTTTATGGGATCCTTAAATTTTTCAAGAGGTAAATAATTTTTGCGATACGTACTCTTTATATTATCTCTTAACTCATAAAGTATAATTACAAGACCCTACGAGAAATTATCTCTTGTACGACCAGTCATGATTAAAATACATTACGAGGTATACCTTTCGCAAAACTTTAATCTTAACGTGATCGACGAGATGACATCGAGTATATTTTACATCGAATGCGAAATCACGAGTAGAATAAAGAAGTAACTTGTACATTTTTCTCCGTGGGTGAAAGCTAAAGATCGATCGATTTAACTTCTTCAAGCAGACTAGACTGTTCTTTCCTTTTTGTCGCTTTCCATCCACGGAACCGTTTTGTTCTTGAAACGAGATGTTCTTTGGCCCATCAAATCAAATTTTTTATCCATTAATTTTCGTACTAAAATCCCGACGGCAGCCATGCTCCAGAGTATCAAAAGAATAGTTAAATGCTTTCGAAAAATATGTTTTTAATCTTGATATTTTATATTTTTATAATTGATGCAATTTTAAGTAGTTTTTAAATAGTTTACTATAACTTATTTATATAATAAAATTTTAATTATTACATAAATAACAATATTGATGGAAAAATCAGTATATAACATACAAACAAATAATTGGCCAAAATTTAAAATCAGTTTATTTAAACATCAAAGAAACAAAATTTGAAATTAGTTTTTTACTAATAGATTTATACTTTGTATATTAATAAAAGACTAGTTTCAAATTTTACTCTTTTGATGTTTAAATAAACTAATTTTAAATTTTAACCTAATTACATGCACGACCTTTCTGCCACAATATTATTTTGCGTTGCAATTTAAGCTTAAAATTTGACATAATTACTAAAGTTTATACTGTGAAATTTAGCGAAAAAACAATTTTTCCTTAAATGATAATAAATTCATAATTATATCTTTTTTTTTAATTAACAAATTGGTCAACGAACATAACAAAATCACATTTTTATCAATCTTTAAATCATGGTAAATGCTGCGATATACAAAATGCATTTTGTTACAAATTGTTCGCGAATCATGAATTTCTGGTAATATCAACTCAGCAAAAACGTGCAAGGTAGTCAACTCATAAACTCGGCGTGGTTCTTACATTCCCATTTTACGATTCTCCCGAGTATTTTACTACTCTCTCTATTCTATCAGATATACTCCTTTCGTTACTACCTAGATCTGTGAACTTTACTTTCACGATAGAAATTTAAATGTATTTACGTCATCATTTACGTCAGGTTTCTTCATGACGTAAAGAATCGATCCGTTGTCGGAGATTGTATGGTTGTGTAATTTTCAATAGTTCTTCATTATCTTCACTTATCTCTCATACAAATACGGAGCAGAGAGGCGAGAGTATTGACACGGATAACATTTGGGGTTAGTATCTGATTGTAACATATTCATCGTACGTGTTGCATCGATCTGATACGTAAGCATACCGCGTTCTGGTAATTACGAGGTGTCAGATGATTCGTAGGTTGTAGACTATCTATCTTAATTTCGACGGATTAAAAAAGCGATAACGTTGTTCATTAGCGGTACTTCCGCACATTAATCATTGCCAACTTTTTATTTTCAGCTCCTATTTCTTATTATGCAATGTACGTTTAAGAGATGAATGTATTAATAACAAAAAATTTTAATCAAAAACTTTCAATAAAAGTCATAGAAACACCGAACCGAAGAAAACCGATACACGATAAATGTGTGTGTGAACTTATATTAATTACTTATAGATATTAACAGAAAATACAATTTAGACTTTTGATTTACAGTTTAAATATAGTTTCAATTTTTAGTATTTTTCTTTTTTAGTCTAATATTGACATGTTAAATTATCAATTTCGCTCTGTTAAAATTGTTACTTTGAATAGTTACAAAACGAAGAAATGTAATACTGAAGTCCAAGAATAAAAATCATCAAATGTCTCAATATTTAGCAAAGTACTTAAACTGAGTCGAGAATTACATTTCAATACTAAAAAGTCATTATGTGATTGTAGTCCAATATAATTATCCTTAATGTAAGTTGTATTATTTTATTTGATTAAGATCGCGCTTCAATGAATGTAAGCTTTAATTATATTACAATTTAAATATACTTTGCTAAATACTGAGACATTTGATGATTTTTATCTTAGACTTCAGTATTACATTTCTTCGTTTTGTAATTATTCATCGATATTATATAATATCTACCTATACTATCTCATCTATTTCTTTAATTATGAAATAAATTATCTAAACGATGTACTTTTAAAAGGTTTACATACGTACGAAGTTTATTATGACAAGTGTAATATTGACGCAGATCATAAATTTTAAGTACATATTGCTATCGAAACCTATAATCTTGAAACAGATTCCCATTTGGAAATTTCCCGTCAAAGTTTAATGGGACGATTTCATCTGGATATTTCGCGAGAAAAAAGATTGCCGCCTCAAATATCATAAAATTATTTATTATATAGATATTAATAAGTTATATAAGATTCTCCTCACACCTGAGGATTCTTTTTATTATTCCTCTCAGCATATATTTTTCGATTTCGTCTTACTTCGCGAGTGTATTATGTATCACAAGTGAAATATCGGTATGATCGTATATAACTTAAAAATAGCTTGGTTTTAGCCCCTACGGGAAGTTGTAAAATGGAGGTATTTATTTCACTTAGGCCACTCCTACACTTAGGCTACTTACAAATCGTTCTACAATCCGTTATAGTTTAATGATGAAATTTCGGTAAATGCAATCGTCCTACATCGTGCAAGACGGCGCGGCGGCGTACAAGCTGTTAATGGTGTAAGCCACGAGCGCGATCAATATTAGATTGTTCCTTCCGGCACTTGCTGTGGGCCGAACAATACTTCTACAACGTGGAAGAACTACAGAATTACATTTTCGTTCAGCCGGATGCTATCAAGACCGTGCAATACGCTATCACTTTTCGTATATATCGACGCCGGTGAAAAGCTATCCTATTTCGTGGACGATGTAAAAAGAAAAGATCCCAGAGCCTATATCAAATTTCTACTTCATAAAACTTTGTCTACCTCCACGCGGCACCACCGTCCGCGCTCGTACGATATTAAAGCGTGGTATTCGGTTTTCGTCTAGTACCATGCAAAATTTTACCCGTGGTAAAATCGATGGAAAACTCGTCAAAGAATCGAGGAAAGAGGTGCGTGACTTCCAATACGAGCCGCGGAACGAAACAACGGAGCCGAGGTATCAACAATAGTTGCCTAACTATGCGCGCTTCAATGGCAGGTTTCTAAAGGGAAGCACTGGCGAAGAGTATAACCACTATGGTCCGATTTCGCGGGTGTGGTTTTTACGTGAGGCACACATCCGTACCACGTCGAAACTTGCGCCATCGGATTCGCCGCAAAATCGCGGCCTCGAGGCAGCCAGTTCTCGTGGATGCCGCCATTGCTCGCGGTGAATGTGAGTTTATTGTTCCACACAGCTCCCTCCATTCGCGCTTATTTACTCATAACTCTCATAAGTTACGCGGCGATAGCGGCTATAGTAACTTCATTTAAATGTCATTTCCGTTTGCGAGGACGCGTGTAGGCGGGCTATTGGCACGCCATGAATATGCATCGCCGCAAATAAACAGATTTTTATGCCTTCCCCTTCCCCCTCCCCACGCAAAAAGGTGAACGGCAACGTTTCTAAATTATGAACGTATTTCTGTTGCGTCTTGAGAGTGGCTCGAGATCAGTAAAGTGTCATTTTATAATCGTCTTAGTTCATTTCTATCTTAAACACTGTTAGATATCAAAAGAGAGATTCCTTCAGTTAAATAGTATTTTGTTATTTTTAACTTCCATACGTGTAAATTAATCTATTTCTGTGGTTAGTTTCAAAGTCAATATTGGACATCGTCCATATTAACGTATGCATTTAGTAAATAATAAATTGAATTAACTTTTTTCAGTGAAATTGTTTGAAAATGCATTACATATTCTTTGTTTTAGTCAAATTAATGACATATTGCGTAGAAATAGTAACAATCTATAAAAATGATTAAAAATAATTTAAATGTAGATATAATTTGACATTATGAACTTAACGAATTTGTTTCTGCAATCGTTTCAGTTCATTTCTAGCATAAACACTGCAAGTATCAAAGGAGAATGGTAACTCAATCCTTTAAGTCAAATAATATTTTGTTATTTTTAACTTCCATGTATGTAAAAATATAAATTAATTCATTTCTATGGCTAGTTTCAAAGTAAACATCGCCCATATTAACATATGCATAAGTAATAAACTAAATTTAAATTAAATTTAATACATTTCCTTGAGTTAAATTATTTAACTTCATTGTTTCAGTTAAATTAACGACATAGGTGGTGACTTATAGAAATAATTAAAAATAAAAATAACACAAACTGGATATATAATGTGAAATATAATATAAAAAGCAAAAAACGAAAAGTAACTTTTTGAAAAAATAAAAATAACGAACTTTTCGAGCTTTATAATTCTGTCCTTAAAGAGAGAGATTTAGCAAAATAACATTTTATTTATTTCAGAACCTAGTAAACCACAATGCTCATATGCACCGCAAAACTATTATTTTCAAATTCGAATCCTGTTGGCTTGCAAGCTCTACCGTATAGCTCTCCCTAAATCCAACCGAACAATATCTCCTATCCGCTTTCGCGTATTATTACGAGGCAGAAATTATGCTTATATAAAGTACCGTCTCCATTAGTGTGGACCCGTCGGCTGGACGAAAGCTCTCGTCCTACGAACAATACAGCCTTCCAGAAATCCAAATTTCCCAAGAGACTCAAGCATGATACTTTGTTTCGAAAATCTGAAGACCATGCACCATCTATAATGTGTGTACATAGAAGAAAACAAATAAAGAAAAATATATATGTATATATATATATATACACACTTGCCACTTTTTTATTTATTTTCTTTACACCTTTCGTCTTTCGTATATTTCGGCAGAATAATGTTTTTAAAATCTTGAGATAATTCAGTGACGCGTATAGATTTTCGCGTAAATGAGATGGTCAAGCGGAACAATTCGTCATTAATCATCGGTCGTGGGTCGGGTGACTTGATCGATCTTATCACCTGGATAGTCAACGATCATAAACTATCTTATAACTGTTTATGGCATCACGATTATGAAGCCGATAATGGAAAAATACGACGTAATTCCAGGATATACACGAGAAAAAAGGAAGAGATTATTTCGTGCTGCAAGAGCCAGCCATTTATATACACTAACGGCTACGTGCCCCATCTACTGTAGAACAATTTAGAAAAGCGCAGTGCAAACGCAGCATAACGTTCATCGGCTTCGGCGCGATAATGTAAAATTCATTAGCAACAATTATGGCTGTGTTATTATATTTACCGCAAGATTATGCTATATAACAAAACTGAGCAAGTAAACTTAAACCGATTTTGCTATTTTTAAATAAATCCATTAATCAACGTATCGACGAGTTAATTAAGCCGCAGAAATTGTAATTACAAGAAGAAACGCAAATCGATACTTTTAGTTTACATTTTTTCTCTTTTTTTCACTTTTAGATAATCATTTAAAATCACGTCCAGTTAAACTTCTCTATTATTTATCTAAAATTTTAATAACTGCAAATATTGAATTTTATTAAAATAAATTGCGTATTAATAAATACTGTCACGTGTAATTCTAATTTTAGAAAAATATTTTACTTTAAAATTAGATTTACATAAATAAATATCGACAATTGATATTTTAAATTAAATCACACTTCTATGTGTGAGACATTTAATCTCAACTCCATTTTTAGTTTCCTTTCCATGCTGATTAATATGGTTATTTCGATTTCCTTTTTGCTTTATTTTCAATTTCTGAGTTCCAAAGAACTCTTAATTACTCATTAAACATTGGTAATTGTTTATTATTCAAAATTCAACATTATTCCTAAAAACTCCATTTAAGAATAAGCCTATCCCTTTTGTTAGTTCGACGATTTTCTCAATAGAGAGTCGAGCCCTTCATGCTTTCATAACTTATTAGCGTTCGAACGGTGTTGGACTTTATTGCTGTCACGTCGGTGACACTATTGAGAAATTAAGAATGCCGACAGACCATCGATAACTCAATCATCCATAACGACTTCACATCATTATCGTTGTTGTCGTCGACATTGCAACGATGACCCAAAAGACGCCACCTTCAATAACGCTCGTATTTGTTCCGTAAATCATCATGGTACGTTATATCCGGTTTGTAATAGCGGAGTACTACTTGCGCGGATTGTGGATGACAACAAATCGTGGCCAACGCGCGCGCGCACATACCCACACCGAGAGGTCTTCTCTTTGTAACATAGCAGCTTCTGCGGCACTTGGACCGCTTCGGGAAGTATTGACAGTGTCTTGATAACACGATCAGGCGCCACTTCGCCAACAACCCAGTGACTCCTGCGTACTCCATTACCGCGAGGCTAACCGTATTAACAGCACGCCGCATTCTGCTTCGCATTAACATACGTGTAGATACACAGCAAGACCGGACTGATTTCGCATGTCTATCTTGATATATGAAACTCGAGTTAATAAATTGAAATTACCAAAGGAAATGAACTCTCGGAGTTTCAAGGATAAGAGATTTGTGATTGTTCTTGGAAAAGACAAGCATAATGCTTCTCGAATCCTCTCTCGTGTAATATCTTCGATGAGTTAATGAAATTTTTCTAAGGCTTCTTGGAAACTCTGCGTTGAAACTCTAGTTGTTTATACAGGATCACTGAATTAACTTTTGCGAGAGGCGACCACTCAAATTTTTCTTGACGCCGCCAATATTAAGGCAGTAAACGTTGTCTTTTAGATATAGTTAACAATGCAACATCATAATTTTGCTGTAAATATACGCAGATAAAAAAAAAGAATCATAAAAAGATCGAGCGATTGATGTACATATACATATTAAGTGATTCATTTAAATGCACTGTATGATTGAATATCGCGGGTCAATACAAATTCCTGTCTTATCAAAGCAGGTATTATATATATTAAATTATTTGGAGCATAGAGAGACCGATTGATTGACAATCGGTCTCGCATCTGGTAGATATATCAATAACTGATGAATTAATTCCAATTTATATGTTAAACTATAAAATTATGTGTTCTCTCGTCACACATCGAAAGCATCAAAGGCATGTATAATCACGATTGAAATAATACGCAAATATAATCTCTATTGCTACCATTATGTCGCGAATACTGGATTTTACTACAATGAATAAAATATCGACTTAACAAGAAAAAAAAATGAGGCGTATTAACGAGCAAAAGATTTGAAATGCTTTTTCATAAAGTCGCTTAAAATATGTAGTACACTTTGATACTTAATTCTTTGAGTACCAAGCTTTTTTCCGAATAACTAAAGTTTTTCAATTTGGTTTATTTCATTACAAGATTTATTCTTCCATGGATTGAAAGTTTTGTGACATATTTTAAAATCATCGATGTATCACACTCGCCGCATTCGTATAAATTTTATTAAATATTTAGTTTGAAATGCTTGTAAAAAAAATTAATTAAAAACACTGTCGCGTTAATGGCAAATATTCGCCATCAAGGATCAAAAATACACTGTGCGTATATATCATATATTGACAGATCGATAAAGTCATAAAGATAGCATGTGTGGTGTTAATATATAATAGGTTTTTTTGTAAAAGTAAAAACAGCTTTTAGCCGAAACGTTTATCTCACTTTAAGAAGCTTTAAGAGCTCGCGCGTTATTGTAAACGGCGAAACTTCACGAGAATATATCTCCTATTGGCGGAAGAAAGACGCGCATGAACAATAAAGCGGAAAAGTCAGTTTCAATAACGAGAATTCGCCGTTATTGTTGTTTTCATTTTGGATTGTCACCTGAAAATGCTAGTTCTCTGAAGAGAATGAGGAGAGAAAATACAGCGTAAGTTAAAAGCAAGAGCGATGTAACGAACAGACGCGAATGCAGTACAACACAAGAGCTTACTGCAAATTTGAATTGTATCGAACTAACAGGACACAGAATTTGTATATCCTGTTTTACATAAAGCCATACACGGTGGAATAACTGTGCAATGTGACCCAGATGTCGTGAGAAGTTTCTTTTTACTGCGTATTTTAGAGAACGAACCATGAAAAATATCGTCGCTTACGGCGCAATATCATATTGCGATATTTCGACTCAATTTACCAATTTAAAAATTTTGAATAATTTTTAGTGTACAGGAAAAGAAAACAGCTTTTTTTTTCATGTATTGCGGAATGTTGAGTTCGAATTTGCTACTAAGAAAATTCTATCACGTCGAATTTTTAAGATATAACATTTCCGAATAATTAATATACGACAAGTGATGAGCAAACATTTCCACCAGAATTCGATGATAATTGAGAAACGTTATCAGGATATTGGGGACGAAAACATGTTAGAGGATTACTGCTAAACCAGCTAGATTGTAAAGGACTGTGCACAATCGAAGGAATAGGAAGCAGGAAACAGAAAATAAAATTTTCAATCTGTCAGAAACTGTAAATTCCACAAGTACATGATTTCTGATAGGTTGAAATTCTTATTATCTATTTCATGTTCCTTATTGATTACGCGTAGCTCCTAATAAGTAAAACCGATTTAAAGTCATAAGAAAAATAACAATTAAACGTATACATATTTCGTTACATATTTCTGATTCATAAATTCTGATCAATAAAACTTTACATATGTATATGTATGATTTCTTCTTACACATTCGAAAATATTTTCCGTCCGTTTTCGCGGATCATGTCGGAATATCCATTTCTTTCCTTAGTAAGCACAAAGAAATTATATAGAGAAGCGTTATTATCGTTTAATGCATAATTTTCAAGCTTCTCTCGATACTTTTCCCACTCGAGTAGTAAGCAACAGTATTTTTTTAAGTGCACTCGTCTCTCGTCTGACAAAATCCTTGTCGGGACGAATCTTTTTACGTTTCTCTCTTCTTCGGCGACGACTCGTTGCGACGTATTCTCGAAAATTAGTAAAAGGACGACGTGAAAGACGACGAGACGGTTCATGTAATGCCATAAACTAGAACCGTTACTGTATCGAGACGGGTTGGTCCGTGCTCGCGCTCACCAACATTTCTAAGGACGCTCCGAGAATTTCAATTCCACGGCGAAGAATGCGGTCGGGGAGTCTGCAAGTGCCTGGCAAGTTGTCGCGGTTGCAAGTGACGACATATCGATCGGACGGAGAGCGGCCGCTCCGATAGTTCGAAGTGCTCGCACGCGCGAGACGCGCATGAGACGCCCGCCGCCGCATTCATAACGAACGGTGACGACATCGGAGATATAAGATTTCTCACGTCGTAGAGAGGTCTTCTGACGCGTAATATCGGAAGGACCATTTTCCGTCGGATGCCATTAGTTTCGTTTCCAAGGGCGCAAGCAAACGGCTCGAGCATGCCATTGCTGTTGCCCGGAAAAGAAACGACGGCGGATGGAATCGCGTTTTACAGCATTCAGATGGATGGATGGATGGATGGCTTCTTCCGTCGAGCAAAGTGCGTCCATTGTTAATGCGTGCCTGTCTTACATCCAAAGCAACACTCCTTTTATTACAATACGCTCCTTTGATGCCCGAAAGAGGATGGACGTCAAACAGAATAGTAGAACTTGCAGAATTACCTCTCTCACCAGAAATCATACGTCAATTTTTGTATTTTATTATTCTCTTTGCTCAAGTTTTAACGAATAAAAGCATTTATTTGTATTATTAAAGTATTTATTTATTTTAATTTCGTATTTTGCGCATTTTAATTTCGTATTCGCATATTTTAATTTCGTCGATTCATGAATCGACAGATTTTAGAGAGGGAGAGAGAAAGAGAGAGAGAGAAAGAGAAAATTCATTACAAATTGTCATTGAAACATTGGAATACGAAACGTTTGTAAAATTTACGTAATTATTAGAGCTTTTAACCTAATTGTAATTAAAAAAAAAAAATTTTACTACGAGTTTCTTTTATCAAAAATCGTATCTTAAAATTTCTGACAATTTTAGGACAATGATACACAACGTAATGATAAAAGCGTAGATGACAATCAAATGCAAAGTATGAAGAAAAGAGGTTAAAAGAGTGATATGTATTCAAAGATGTGAATGTAAATTTGTTCTACGCTGGCAATCTTTTATTCCACCACAAACTGACTGCATATAGATCCAAGTGTGATTCAATTAAATATATGTAAATACGCAATGGTAAAATCGATATTTATGTAATTTCATCCAATCTGTACAATATTGTATTTACAAGAAAGAAACTTGTGCAATTAAAAATGCAATTTTATTCTATCAGCAGGAACACACGACACATTCGCAAAATCTTTCGTAAATATATTACGTTGAAATTGTACAAAACCCACTCTGTGTAATTCTTTTAAATTTTTCACTAGCTATTATTTTGTAGTAGTACAAATATACGCTTTGAGAGTAACAAAGTATGCACTAGCTGAATACGATCTAAAGTCAGATGCAAGTGGAAAGGAAAAAAGACGAGGCAAATATACGGGTCGAGCACAACTGCGAGATATCGTGCACGTAGGTAAAGTTTAACAAACGGTCTGCTGACTTCCGGATAACCTCGGTACCGAGTGTTATAGTGCCTTGTGTTGCAAGAAGAGCCGTACATCTCACGTGTCATTTTGGTTCAACGGAAATTTTACCGTATTTTCGAGCAGTTGGTGATTTTTTCCCGCATTGTCTTATTGGGATTTCGATTTCGGGTATATATCGCACCTCTGCGGTTCGCGTCTCTGTCCAAGGTCTAAAACGAATGCCATTTCAACTTTCATTAATTTATATATATAGACACGTACGTGTGCTCAAAGTTACACGCAAATTAAACGAAGATATACATGAGAATGCGCTACAGGAAAATTATATTATTCTTTTATTTTGTTTTAGAAAACGCACATTTTTCTATTTACAATTAGATAATTAGGACATTACATCCGAAGGAAGTGTTCTTTCTTAGCGGAGCATCTTACCCTCGCAATTTCCAGATTATTAAGCCTGTAACATCGGTGTAAGCTAGTATATAAGTAGCTTACTCATTAGACCCCTTGTGCATTTATGTGAGCCAACCGTTATTGCGTGATAAATCGCGAGAAAGCATTACATTTATTCGCTGTTCCTTTCGGCGAAGGAAAATGGAGAAACGAAGGAGTGACTGTGTTCGGTAGAAATTCAACGAAAGCTTGATGGAAGTTGCGTGTATACGTATAGAACTGAATGCGGAAACTTGAGACAGCTCGTGGTTTGTTTTGTATCACATTACAAAAGGACTGCGCTACGTTTCAGTGACGTTTCTGACGATAACTCTCTGGCAAACGCTGTGTATGTGTCGAATAAATTTCGGTCTTGTCCAGTATCCTTCGAAAACAACGGGAACATCAAAACTACAAGAGGATGAAAAAGTGGCAAACAAACCGCAAAGGATAGCAAGAAATAAAACGGTCAGAGTCCTTGGAAGTTAAATAACCAATAGAGATTTATCCTTAGATTTTATTACTTTTAATCATTCTCGAAACTTCTTTATTGGGGTTTTTCTACCGAAAGACTTCTGATATTTTTCGACGACGGATATTCCGAAAGATTAATTGGAAAGCATCAAGAGAGAAAATATTATTATTATTATTATCATTATATAGTACACAAAGCAACAAAATTAAAAAATTTTTTTAAGTTGTTTTAAATATTGTATATATCTTAATTTTGTTAGATATATGTATATCTTAATTTATATAGAAATTTGACGATCCAAATCCAAAAATAATCTCAAAATTGCTCCATCACTTACAATTCTTTTTTTACAACAAAAAGAATTAACTCTTAGAATATATTTAAATGTATTTTAAATCTATATTTTAAATAGATTACAAAAAATTTAAATCTTACGTAAAAAAGGCTTAATAGTTCCTTCTTCTTTTGTCAAAGAAGTTACGTCTGTAGTTTTTCCTCTTGTACCTTGCTTTCCAATTTTCACGGTGCAGCATCCAGCAATAATATTCCATTCTCGTGTGTGGCAGAGTATATAAATTATTTCGCCAGCAGTATTAAATTCACATTCATATTTTGTAGAGCATAAGAAAATTAAATGTGTAAAATAAATGCGTGGCACAATATTTTTAATATTTTTATTGTGTTTTTCGAACACTTAAAAATGCATCAAAAATATAATCATGCTAAATTAAAAAGCAATATAAATTTATCAAAATAAAATATAATAAAAAAATATACTGCCGTTTTTTACCTCTTTAATGCTATCTCTCTCAAAATTGTAACTTGATAGCTAAATGTGGACAGCGTATTCGTATTCAGCAAACACAAATACATTAGAAACAAATACTAATAAAACAAAGCTCTCGATATCAAAACAATAAATAGAATAACGTAAAGGGTAGATCTGAGAGTTATCGTCAAATAGAATTAAAAAATTAATACATTAAAAATTAGAAATATAATTAAAACAAATCAAATTGCGTATATATTATATGTACGCAATTTGATTTGTTTTAATTATATTTCTAATTTTTTAATGTATTAATCTCTTAATTCTATTTAACGACAACACTAGAAACATCTGAAATCGTTACAACATTTTTTTCATGTTGCCCTATGTTATTATCATTATGTATTAAGTATATACCCAGGTCTTTATATATATCAAAGTTTTTAAATTTAATTAAAAATTTCTAGCGTAAAACGTTTATGTTCATTATAGCAATTAACCATAACAGTCAAAACCATAAAATCAGTATTCTACGTCTTACAAGTTAGCGGAACAAAGTGAATAGAATCGATTTTAACTAACATTTTTATTTGTTGCTCCTTTGTTGTTAACAAGTTGCCAAAGAAAAAAATTTATTGCTCTATTAGATTTTTTTAAAAATAATGTTCCGCTAAAAGAAGATTAAGTTAGAGGTCGTTATTTTTACGTCGATCGGCTTTATTCTATGCATATTGTTCCGCTAACTTAATCTTCTTTTAGCGGAACATTGTTTAAAAAAAAAAAACTAAAGGAGAGATTTAGAATATCGATAAATAAATAATAAGAAGCTTAAAATGGACACGCAGTACAGACAAATACACACATATAATCATGACTGCAATTAAAGCAGTATATTGTATGCACAAGTCTAATAATTTTATTTAATTAACCACCAATCACTCTTTATATCATCAAGAGTATATTAAATACATTTGAAATGTTTATTTATTCTATTTATTTTCATCTACGTTTTAAGTATCATCATCTTAAAATTGTTAAGTTATTTCAAAATCGTGTATTTAATAAAACTATACAACATAACTTGCAATAAGTTTAACAAAAATTACGATTAAAATAAAAAAAAGTTCTTTTTCACTCAAGATTAGAAATCCATGAGATTGTATATTCCAAATGATTCGATTCCACGCGAACAGCGAATACGCTTACTCGTTCAATTGCAGAATATTGGCTCTTCCGGTGGAAGAAGGGCAAAAGGTTCTTTCTGTGTGGCGTAATCAGTTGTGTGGTCCAGAGTGATTCACAATTTGCATACTTTACGGCACCGTACCAGCATGTACCATTCTCAAATCACGCTGCATCCTATAAAGGCAATTTCACTCGTTTTCCCGTAGTTGCATCCCTATTTTCCTTTTCTACCTTAACGCTGTAGCGTGGAAGTTTCACGTTCAATTTTCAGGCTCGATATTCTTTCGCACACGTTTGTCCGTTATCGCATGTTATCACACGGTGCTATGCATAAATTCTACATTTCTTTGACTATATGATGACCGGCTAGCATGACACGGTATTATCGCCGAATATTTATAAATACATGGAGAGTATCACCTCGATACAATGAATTTTTTATCGACAATAAAAGCGACGATATCGACAAGTGATTAGAAAATCACGTATTGTGAGTTCAAAGGAGAATTGATTTTCTTATATACGGTTATATAGATATATATTTAAATGTTCGAAAAAAAAGCTCGACGCAATATCAATTTAAAATGCATTCCAAAAGGAGACGCGAATAATTTTGAACGATGATTTAAAATATCGAGCGTACTGCAATACGAACGACATCATTGTAGCAAATGGGGACAATGCGCTATTAACTACACTCTCGCGAACACATAGTCCGGCAAATTAGAGTAATTGCGTAAATGCAATTTTACAGTCTACGGAACAATGCAGTTTTAATCCGGGCTACTAATTTACCAAGCGCCTAAAGTCTGAAGAGGGGATCCCGCGGCTAGTTAATTTGCGGGTGTTACGAGAACATGAAGTCGCATACATTGTCACGAATGCCACAAACGTCACGACGCCCTTCGTCCAACACTTCACCTCGCCGATACCCCCCCTATCGATCGTAAGCTATTTTCAGATTCAGGAACAATATTCGAACGTTAATTGCTCCATTTCACTTGCTACTCATTCTACCGCAGAACGGCGCGTGCAATCGCAGGATAGTCGGAGAACATACCGCAGTAATCGTGGTGCACGCATAGTTTAAGAACTCTCCGGCAGAATTATTGAGCGGTTTGTGAACAACGCGACAACGGGAGAATAGAGAACATATTTGGTATCTGGCCAATTAATCCCGATTAATACCGAGCTACACAGAGTATGAAATATCAGAATGTATACGTGCAACAGTTATCGGATACGAGAGAGGAAACAATAAATGTGGAAACATGTATGTTGAATATAAATATTGTATAAATTAATGGAAATTAACGGATGTATGGTGTAAAAATATTCAAAAATAAGACCTGCATATTTTAACACATTTAGTACGCGCGACAATGCGAATAACAAATGTTTTCGATGTGATATGTTATTTTAATCCTGTTGTTCATTTGAAGGCAAGCTGCATAAATTCTGATTTCCATTCTACACTAACGTAACAACCTAAAGTAATTGTTACCAACGGTGGTGGTGCGGCTTGGTTGCAATTCATATAGCGCGACGTTATTCAAATGTACGCGTGTATAAGCAAAAAGGTCCCAGCGTTCGCATAATTTCGCAGTTAATCTCGCGATTTCCCACCACGATTGCGACAATGAAACTATTTACGGTGCCGATTATTATTTACTACTTCAGGAAAACTGTTGTTCTTAACGTGTCAAGTCTCGCGTAAATTTTTCGCTAGACGTTCCAACAACAATTCGTTTTTGCGCACGACATATTAACGACATATAATGCATCCCGAATGGGGTCACGGCGTTAGACCGAACCAAGTATCATGCGGTAAAGCGCATTTCGTGAGCAAACAATGCGAGTGAACGTTTATTTAAGACTATCGCGAAGTACCGCGTTGTAAGCGAAAACAATCTCAATTCTAACATCGTACATATCGTTTATTTATACGTTATCGCAAATCACTCGGTACTCGACAAAGATGAAGAGCACAAAAATGTATCGCGTACCCGGGAAAAATACTCTTTTAGAACAATATCAATTACTGTTATCGTACTATATATCAACTATTATCCTGTCCGAAGAAGCGAATACAACTGTTTCTATTTTTTCAGTCCGGTAATATCCCACATTACAATATACGAAGAGCTTACCGTAGATAACGCGAATAATAGAAAGAATAACAAGGTTCCGCGGCGCAATTAAGTAAATGACATCCCACAGTGTTAGACAAAAGAAAATTAAACGAACATTGCACAATATACGTGCGCAGGTAGAATAGCGGTATCAAGCCAAAATGGTGCGATAAAGATGATCGTCATAAATAATTGTTGTTTTACGACAGCGTTGTCCAACAAAATAATTTCCCTGCTAGGCGTTTTTCGTCAGCAATTTTATTCAATGGAAGTCGATTAAACGACAAATTGGAAAGGATAATATTAATCGCGCAGAATAATTATCTGAGGGTACACGAAACACAATCCTATCCGACATCTTAATCAAGACGATCGACGCGGTCCGGTTTTATAATTAAATTCCTTTGGGAAATTCAACGGCTCGTAATCAGGCACGTTCTCTTCCGCGCCCTCCTGCAAACGTGCTTCTCGGACCATATCTCCTTTTTTTTATCGATATCCCGAACGAGACGGATGAAATTTCACGGATTTCATCCGCCGTACATTCACATTTCTCGAGTTTTTTTCGCCCACGTACAGACCGAGCGTTTCCGTTCGGCGCAGAGCGGACAAATCGCGCGATAATTCATGCCCTTGTGTCCTCATTCCCGCGCAAGCAGCATTTGATTCGAACTTACAAAGAATAATTTCGATCTTTTAATGTATTTTTTTCAGATCGAGATGGCATCACAATGGAGAAATTCGTCAACATAAAGACACGTCGCACGGAGGAGTCTCCAAATGAATGCGGAATTCAGCGAGGGGGATAAGAATGCCCCAGGTACTCTGTCGTGCTTGAAATAGACGCCACGACGTAAATTCTTACCCTCCACGAGAATGTCCGGCTTATGAGTGGCATTTCACCGACGTCGGAAAGAGGACTTATCTTTCCCGTCTAATCGACAACGATTTTCGTAGAAACTTTCTGTTAGACTCGAAGAATAGACTTTCCTCCAAGTTTTACAGATTATATATCCCGGGACTAGTCACGTTGTTCTTGAGGAATTTTCATGTCGATCCTGCGAGCGTGGAACAAACTTTCTTCCGGCACGTTCTGGGAACTTTCTGGAAAAACGCGATCTACCTTCTGCCTCTCACCACTTTCATTTATCGTTTAAAGCGCTCGCGGTTATAAAACGAACAATTTCATCTACGATTCACACGATAACCGCGTTGAGCTACGGAACGTCCAAACCAATTGAAAATTAAGAAGATCACCCAGAGCATTCGCGAAATAACGAAGTGAAATTCTCTATTTGTTTTAAGAACATCGGGGAATAAAGATTGTGAACGGTATTGTAGTAGTGAAGAAAAACGAGTGAATCAGATGTAGTTTAAAATTCTAGGCGCGTCGGACGACAGAAATGATGACTGACATAATGTGCAACGTCGAACGGTGTACCAAGTGCAAACGAAAACTCCGTGACCTCCTAAACGAAGATTCAGTTCCAGGTAACGTCAATGCTTAATTGAGTACGCGAAGCTAACGAAAGGTGTGTCCTTAACATCGCACGTGATTCGACGAGGAGAAGTTGACGATATTTCCTGCTGCAGGAAGATTTTATTAGCGACGTGATGCGAAAATTTTTCCGCCCACGTAATCGACCATAAAGCATACAAAATCGTAAAAGGTCGGTATAGAACGTAACTTTTCCATTTGTGTCAAACGTGATAAGAAAGTTATGAACTAATTAGTACAATGTGTTGTACAATGAAAAAAAAACGCTGAATAACAAACAAGCAAACTGGGAATAACAAACAAATGGGAAGTAATCGCAAAACTTCAGCTCTTTTAAAAGTTCTCATCATATGACAGACCAGGCGGAACTTTTCTTTCAGGGCAAAACGCGAAACAACGAATATACTCGCGAATTTCAGAGACAGTTTTTCCGATACTTGGGTGAGAAATTAATATGCAAAAACTATTTCATCATAAACCGTCGAGCAAATTTCACAATGAAACATCAACGACGTTTTATAGTATGTTATTAAACTACATGCAACGTGTTAGAGCAACAACGGATAAATTAAACGCAAAAAACTCCTCTTATAGACCAGAGAATTATTAGTTTTTTCCTTTAATCGAGAGTTTAGTATAATCACCATCAATTCCTGTTTTCGTCTCTAATTGTGCAAAAAGAAACAAGCCGATAGAAAATTTTACCGCAGTAACAATTATACGTTTCCAGAAAAGAACAATTATATCGAGGCTTCAAATATCGACGGAAAAAAGATTAAACACAAAACTCTTCTTGTAAACTAAAAAACCATCGGTATTTTCCTTTAGCCGAGAAATTAAAGTGATCATCATCGATTCCTGATCTTGTCTCTGATTGTGCAAAAAGAAGCGCCGATACGAAAATTCGCCACAGTAACGACCACATCTCCAGAAGAGAACAGTTATATCGGGGCTTCGAATATCGATGGAAAAAAAAAGCGCATTCATCTACGAATAAGCCGCGAGGACAATGGAATCTCATTCGGTGGCAGCCGATCGGCGGTTTGGGAACCGATCGGATTTTGCGGAGAGCGGCCGTGCATGAAACGTAAGTGGAAGCGAACTCGGACGTCGAGTCGAGGGCTGTCGGTCGGCTGTGTCACAACGTTGCCCCACGGTTTAATCGGTGAAAGCACGTAGTAATTGTGCCAATATTATCGACGTACATTCCACCAAAACCGCGGTAGAAGTAACGAAATGTCCTGTCGCGTGAAAGTATATCAGTACGTGGTCGACAAGTGGTTGAAAGTACATTATATAGAACGTGGCCGATAAGAGGGTCAAATTAAAGATTTCCATAATTAAACTATGAATCCTTCACGTGTACGATTACAGAGAGTGCGCGCACATCCGCAAAATAGATTCGTCCTACGCGCCGCTACGATTTTCCTATTTAAGATCGATTGGACGGAAAAAAGCGCGATTCGCCGACGCGCAATTCGACGCGATGCGACACGCCTGGATTAAAAGCTCGTGTTTTCGGCGCCGGTAGTTGATGCGCTCTCACGAAAGATCAACCCTGATTGAGAGAACCGGTGACGCTAGGCGAGCGTAAAACGGAATTTACGAGCAGTGACAGCAGCGCGAATACGACCGATGGATGTTCCTCCGTTCTTCGACCACGATTCGAAAGCTTACCTCGTGACGACGAAAAGTCAGTGCAGAGGTCTCGAAAATTGTCACAATGCCTCGATTGTAACGTGCCCTTCTATCACGCGAGAACAAGTGCAACGAACGCCTCGGTGCTACGTCAGCGTTATGAAAGCTCGTCCCCACTTGGTTGGCTGGTATGCGCGGTTGACAGGAATGTGTAAGTTATTTGCCTTGAAAGACGATAACCGCGCTGGTTTCTGCCTGCATCAAATTTCTATCCCTTGAATAAAGCGACAAGTAAATTTTGCGAGCACTGAAGAATCCCGAAAATATTCAGCTCTTGAAAGAGATAAACCAATACGGACACACCCGACGAATAATGATATCTTTTTCTTAAATGTGTTAGAGATTATAAAAAAATCAGTTACCAAAAATTTGGCGCATCTCGGAGGAAAAAAAAAGAATAGCGAGTAACGGAAGCGGTGAATGAGGGAATGAAAATTGTGCGTTCCGGGCGAGAGCTCAGCACGCTTCAAGGTGAGATAAGAAAGATACCGTGAGACAGAAAATTGCAAACGGTAAGGCGGACAAAGGTGGCGGTTGAATAGCGGTGGCGAGCAGGGAGAAAACGGCGACGGTCTTTCGCTCGTCTATAGCTTTAACATAAGCGATATAAGACCGTGATATTCGTGATGCAGAACCTCGATGATTTGATGACGTACAACTCCACGTCTCACTGGAACGTGACAACGCTGTGGTTTGACAATGACACCTATCACAACGGCACCAACTACACGGATTTGGCGCCGCGGAATCAATTCGTGCTTCCGTGGTGGCGGCAGATGATTTGGACGCTCTTGTTCGCCGGCATGATCATCGTGGCGACCGGCGGCAATTTAATAGTGATATGGATCGTGCTGGCGCACAGGCGGATGCGCACCGTCACCAATTACTTCCTGGTGAACCTCAGTATCGCGGACGCTATGGTATCCACCTTGAATGTCACCTTCAATTACACCTACATGCTTAATAGCCACTGGCCGTTTGGTACGCTCTACTGCAAGATTTCCCAGTTCATCGCGGTTCTCACTATATGCGCCAGCGTCTTCACTTTGATGGCGATATCTATTGATCGGTAAGTCTCTTTTCTTTCTTCCTTTCTCTTTTTCTTGACGCTCTTGAAAATGAATTATGAAAGGTAATAACGGCGTCATCGCGATAGTCAATATTAATTACAATATTACTTAAGTTCTGCCTCTATATATACTATTGTACAAGACGTAATGTTATTTTCAATGAACAAGAGATATATCTTGTCAACGCTAATCCTGCTTAAGCATGAATTATCGCCGATCTTTAGATATATTAAACAATAATTCCAAAGATAGTGATTTTCTAACTCCCGCACGTACTCTATCTTTCTTCCCCTAGCTTAAGTACGTTCTCGCTTTTAGTGCGTGAACACTCCTGCTGAAGTTCCACTTGAATTGGTCCGGGAAAAATATATTTCCCCCTTCTGTTTATCTCGAAAAGACCCAGGGTATATTAAAGTAGGTACAGCGTGGGCGCCCCTTATATGACGTTGGGTTTAAGAAGGGTTAATAGCGAAACGGAAGCAAGTCTCAAGCTAACGACGGGGATCAATCTGACGTCGAAAGTCAGCCGAGAAAAACGAGGAAGATAAACATTTGCGATCTAGAGTCACCTATCCTGCGATTAGACGAGGTGAAACTTCGTCACTAAGATCCACTTACATACTTCAATAAATCTCAACTTTTTTATTTATGACACAATCCAATTGTTATCAGTAAATACTGTAAAAAGGCGATTTTCACATATTTTTTCATATCGTAACGATGTGACGTATTGAAATGATATATTGTTAGGATTCTTAATTCTCAAAAGGAATTTTTAGTATCAGTTATGGCTAACAAGATATATTTATGTTAACCATTCAGGTTAAATATTAATTATAATTAAACGTGATCTATTATACGGAATAGCTATTAATTATAAATCATTTATCAAATAACCTATAATTAAAAATCATGAAAATAATATACTATACATAATATATTGCAATAATTCAGATATTTCTAAATTGCGACATATTCCCTTATATTGAATTCATCATTTTGAATTTATTAATTTTAATATTGAATTCGTTAAAAGATATTTGATAAATCGTTAATGACCTAATTCACAAATTTTCCGCAATAGATTTCGCATTAAACCGTGAATATTTATCTTATTAACCATAGCCATATATTGAAAGTCTTACTAATATACTTAACAATTGATTGCAATAAAACTTATTCAACATATCGTAATTATAACATAAAAACACATAAAAATAGTCCTTTTTGCAATTTTAATGGCAAATTTCTCAAAATCATGATTTACTGGAGCAATTTGAAAAACAAATGCGTGGTATTCAGCATCCAAAAAAACTGTAAAAAATAACTGATTTTGTTTTAGTGTTTGAAAAAGAATTTTTTTTTTGTTGAACAATACTCTCGTTTATGATTTGTTCGGTAATGGAAATGCACGAAGAAATGAGCAAATAGAATAAAAGCATTTTTGTGGTAATATCGGAGAAGTGCAATTCAATCTGTAAGTTGGAAAATGCCAGGCTAATTTTCTGAAGCGAACGTTCCTCTTAAATTAACGCTATTCACAAAATTACACTCTCAACGGAATGCATAATTCACCGTCCTTTTCATCATCACTGCATGTCCCCAATTATTCCTTTTTTTTTCTTTTAATTCAACTACAATTAATCAGATTGGAAAAAAAATGAATTCTCTTAATTGAAGGAACTATTTATTTGAAATAATCGGAAAAAAAATATCGTGAACTTTAAAGCTATCAGAATTAATGCGATTACATTGGTAACATTCTGAGTGACCTCTTAAATTCTCATAAATCTCGATTAAAAACTTAGTCACTTTTCAAACCAAACAATCTATCTCAAAGTCGATTACGCTAAGTTCACATTCTGTGAAATGAATAATTGCTTTAAGGAACTAAAGTTCGAGAGGCAGAAAACTGCTAGTCAGAACATCGCTTTCTTCGAATTAGAGGAGCGCGTATGCTCATTTCTTTTCAATTGTGCTTCAGAAGAAAAGCCATTATTCGAAGATAACATCCAGAACCATGACAAACGTAGAATGATTAAAGGTCCGTCCTGCGAGAGATATTCTATATATCCCATGTTTTTTATTGCCAAGCGAGTTACCCTATAAAATAACAATATATTTCTCGAAGATTTAGACTTTTGAAAGCGACATTCCTCCGATTAAAAAACCGAGAAACGATAAAAATTTTGATCCGATGTCACCGACAGATGCTCCGTGATATCGGAAGGTACTCGGATCGTAAATCCTAAAATTTGTTTTATATAGGATATAGAAAGGAGAGATTATCCACCGATGTCAAGGGCAATTGCCGATAACCGCGAACAGTGAACGTCACACGCCGATAGATTTATCGCGTAGAACTAATTTTCGACGAATATACCAGAGGCTAACGCAAATATTACGCATAGTATTGCTTGCGCGACAACGAGAAGCCCGACATTCCGCGGACAACATCGATACAAGGCCGCTTCCAAGTGACATTTCGTCCGCGAGAATGGAGCATTGCACTCGATCGGCTACGACTACATTCCCCGATAAATGATAATGTGCGTTATCGTGAACGAGGGAATCTGAGACCTCAACAATACTCTACGGTATGAAGGAAATAGGTAGAGAGAAGAGAGAATATGTGAGAAAGAGAGAGGGAAAGAGAAAATCACCAGAATATGAGCATTGCGCTCGTTATAATAGAAATAACTGGTATTGTAACCTGCTCGGATATCGTTTCGATTGATTTTCGCTGGAAGCTTTTATCTAGATCATTAAATATATTACAGTGAAGCTTTACATGTTACTATACAACGAGCTTCGGTAAATGCGATGAAATTGAATGGCCTTACACGCAGATAACGAATGCAGAGTGTTCCGGCAAAAATGTATTCTGACGAATTCGCGACAGAAGCATTGAAGTGAAATCTAGTTTACAGCGTAGATTCTGCGGCAAATCCTTTCCAAATGAATTTTTATACGCTTTTTTGTCGGCCGCACTCTGTAGAATCGGTCGCGTCAGAAGCAAACGTTATTGTAGATATAGAAAACTCCTCAGAGATTGGACCGCCAGTTAATTTCTTCAGCACTCGATAACCCACGCAAGAATACCGTTATCACTACCTACCGGCGCGCCACGTAAAGGCACATTGATCTGGTTAAGCGAACCTATTATAGGGAGGGAAGGTCGCTGAAAGGAAAAGGCGATCACAAATAAAAGGTTTGATAAAATTTTTTTTCTCGTAAAAACGAAAGCGAATATGTCACAAATTCCTCATCCTATAAGTCCATAATTTTTTCTTGATTTTCAGATATTGCTAGATTTTCAATATAATATTAAAAAATTTTTGGATTTTCGTTCTGATTTGTAAACCGTTAAATATTTTGTTGAGAGATCAATTGAACATAATAATGTAAATTACTATTAATGTTACTGGCATTGCTTGCATTTTTAATTGTTAAAGTGAGTATGGTATTTCAAAACTACGTATAATAGTATGATGAATGTATATTAAATTTTTTTAAGCCAAGGATTTTTATTTTTCAGAAAATTTTACAAAATTCTCTGACTTTTCCTCAATTTCCCTGATGTTTTTCCATTTTCTTGACAATTCGATTCCTGATTTTCAGTTTCATGGCAGATAATTTGCCGTAGCGCAAAGTAAAGAATCGCTTGTGTCGTCATTTGAAATATTCTCATGCCAGATATTTCTACAGTGCAACGGGAAAACGCCTTTCCGAGAAAACGACTAGCTATAAAAGACACTTAAGTATCACCGTGAGAATAAGGGAAAAATCCCAATGAGAATAATTCTCTGAAAGGAGTCACAAATTATTTCACGAGGCACTTGACCTTGATGCAGCCACGACGAACGTGAAATGAACTAATTAGATTTTTGCGGTTAATGCTGTATCTCCATACCATATATCTAGAAACCAGGTAACGTCCGTGCTTCGTCGGGCGGCAGGTCGCATTAAAGGTTGAAATATTAACCGCGAATAATTGCAGTGCCTTTTTGCTTAATTCAGAATTTAGAATCCTAGCTAGATTGCAACAGAGCTCATTAAAATGAGAGTAACGCCGAGCATAACGCACGTTATTTTTACAAATTTTCCTGCGAAATATTATTTTCAAATTTTGTGATAATAAGGTGTATTTGATATCCCGCCCACACACAATAGAAAGATGAATACGGAATCGATTTTCCCCGGACTATTTTCGCTTTAAACGCCGTCGAGAGAGGATCTTTTCTATCATGCAATTCGTAAATTCGCCAGCAAAAGGATTGCAAAGAGTCTTCACTCGATATTTATTCCAGAAGGTTATCATCGAGAAAATGCTTAAGATTCTTGCTTCGCTTTATTCCAGAAAAGTTCTCTCCCTGTTGTGGTTCCTCCTCGTTCGATCTTTTTATCGTAGGTTGCGGTTCTCTCGCGCGTATAGGCTTATCCCGTTAAAACCTGCTGGCATTCAATTTTCCACAGACGAAAATACACCCACACTTTCTACATGTTACACCGAATAGAAACATATTTACGTTGCATAACAAGAGACAGCAGCAATATTGAAATGTTCGTTATCGAACGTTCAGTATCGGTAGCTTCGTTTTTATATCACAATAGTTTTGTTATATCATCGTAGCAAAATCTCGTCTGCTTACTTTTACAGAATGTTAACAATTAATTTTTAAATTAAAACTTAATAAGGCTAGAAAGAATTCATTCGTTAAATATTAATTATAACGATGAAATTAAAAATTAATTGTGACTCAATTACCAAACAGTTAAAGTGCATATGTCAAATGCTACGATAAGTGCACTATACTAACGTATAGTAACAACCGGTGTAAAACAATATGTAATTGCATTCTTAAAGAGATATGGCATCAAAGAAATAGAAAAGAAGGAAGAGAGAGAAATGTATTATTTCGAAGACTTTGCATCTGTGAAATAGAATTCTGAGTTATTCAACAATACTTGACATATCCAGAAACAACACGAAACCGTAGAATGTGTGTGTGTGTGTGTGTGTGTGTGTGTGTGTGTGTGTGTGTGTGTGTGTGTGTGTGTATGCGTGCGTGCGTGCATGCGTGTGTGTGTGTATATATATATATCCGTGTTTAAAGAAATGCGCATTTCCAAATGTTGACGTCATTATAACGTTTCTACGTATGTTTGGCATCCATTATTCGCATGGGAAATGCACGCAGCACGACGACGACGTTGACAACGGGGCGCAGTTAGCTCCTTGCACGGTATGTCACGTACATGCTTCCGATACCAATTCAAATGAGAGCCGTGTTGAAACAATGCCGCGAAATAGGTGCACTACCACCATCGCGAGCCGTACTTGCAAACAGAATCCCGTAAAAGCTGCTTTGCCACGCGATAAAATAAAAAACTCGAAATCCGGGGAAAAATATTCCCCTTCAACTCGACAGTCTTACTCCCGCAAGTAGATTCATATCAGAAATTCAATAAGAACTCAAATGACGCGTAAACGGCAGATTCGGTCAGGACATTTGTGTTATCAAGAAATGAATGGGAGATCATCTCTGCTGAAGCAAATAAAGCTTGGAATATTGTTCTGGAAATCACTAAGGGATGCACTGAGAGTTGATAAAAATGACTCAATTAAAGGCCGAAATATAGAGTGACTAATACCGTCGTCGATGCATCGATAAAAGCAGTGCTTATTGGTGATGCGTAGCAGATTGGTTCACTCTAGGTCGAGTATAAATTCACGTTGAGCAATGGATTCTGACACAGCGATTTCCAATCGCGATTACGCATCTGTTACCGATATTCTGGCCTTAGTTCTATCAGTCGTTAATCTTGATTCTATCTCAACTTTGTCTAATGTTCTATTAATTTTATGAATAATTTTATAAATTATATTAACTCTGAGAGAAATTCTATCAATATAAATTCTTATCGTATATGATTAATTGTCCATGGAGTATAATGTGCTATTAATAATAAATTATAGAAAATAAATAAAGAGAGGGCTTAATTGATAAAAATAGTAGCGAGTGGGTATAATTTAGGAAATGAAGAAGGTAAATAAAGTAAATCTTTTACAAGTTTCACCCATTAGGACAGGGTGATCGATGACGACGGTGAATTCAATGCGAATCTATGTTTGCAGCACGACTATATCTTTGACAGTCGGCAGCAGCACGCCTGTTTCAACGGTGATCAACGTTCGACGAATAAAGAATTTACGAACATAGCTACAATAATTTAACAGCTCACCTCGAGTGCCTATACGACGATCGTAAACGTGAGCTACTACTAAAGCTAACTTGATAATATCTAAAAATATCATAGCGCTCCTCGAACGGAAATTCGATTGCGAAGGAGATACAAGCGAATCACATATATGACTCGAGTAGTCGCCGAGAATTCAACAATACCAGCTTTATCGCTCAAACTCGCGTTTGAAAGGTCAAACTCGGGTTCGATAGCGGCTATGTCGAAGACAGAGACGTCGAGTGACGTTCGGACTTCATAACCGTTATCGGACGATGTGGAAAAGACATCAAGTGCAATCGAGAGTTCTTCAACGGTGTGCCCAACTCCGTCCAAGCAGTCGGAACCTAACCGACCAGATCGCCGAGCTCTTTCCTCGAAATGGCGATGAACCACGATTCAATTTCCTCAGCCGATCGTGGGAGCGCAGATCCCATCTCGCGAGAATTGTCACTGGAACGTGAATCGATTATGGCAATCCAGGTCACTTTAAACGATGAAAGTCTACAACAAATGCAGCCTTGCACCAAGGAACTGAGTGAGGAATCGCGTCAAGTTCAGTCGGCTAACGAGTACTGTCGCTTCAAACTTTAACGATCGCTGTAACGACGTCTCTGCTAACGACCATCCGACAGCTGACTAACAAAATGACTAACAAAGTGACACTCGAGGAAACTTTGAATTTAAAGAAACTCTTTAATCAAAGGAATGAATCAAGATAACAGCTGGAATATTTTTTATCTTTTTAGTGCCGTGATACGCAATTAATTTTCTTTATCGAAGGATATATGTATGGTATAATCCACAGATCCATCGCCATTTATTCCATTTTACAAGAAACATTATCGGAATTGATAGACATCGAGAAGTATCTACATAACTATATCAAATTCGATCCAACGAACTCATTCCAAACGGCTACGTTGTTTCGAAACTTCGTTGCGAATTGATTCCGAACGTTATGCATTGATAATCGAGTTTATCCTGCAGCGCCCCGTTGTTGTATTATGTTCAGTTTTGCTCGTATCAGAAGCGTGATCACGATACATAAACAATTGCCAAACGGTACTCGGTGATCCAGCATCAGTTTGCAAGCGACTGTCGGTCTCTCATACCTGGATTGTTTATAGCGAAAAGTTGGTTTGTCCGCGAGCGTTGTTTCATGGAAGAGACCGACAAGTTTGCAAATTGATTCCTATCTCTTGATCCGTCGACACGTTGCGTCACATTGAATAGCTCGCGAGTAAATTGACGAGTATTGGTTTTCGCCAGTGGCAGTTTTTGACACTCTCTTCAGATTAGATTACGAAATTCTGGCAAGGTATCCACGTAAATAATCATGGAAATTGATCAATTCTGTGCAGGATAACAAGGATTACAAAATGTTGTATGATGCTTTTTAAATATAAAGTTAAATTCCGTTGTCGAAACGGCCAAGCAAATAAAAAGAAACAATATTAAATTGTTAATTAACACGTTCCGAGTTGGACCAAATTAACTCTCTTATTCAAGCAAAGAGCATTAGTTAATTAATCGGGCAGTTCGGACTTCAGAGGTCCCCATTATTTTTCAAAATTTGAAATAAAATGCAAATTGCAGAAAATAATAGTAAAATCTATATACTTTTTAGTTTTAAAAATTAGAAGAAAATGAAGAGCAAGTTGAACAGAGATTAAAGTACATCTACATAAGTAATATCTACAGTGATGGAAACAGATAAAAGTTGATCGTTAAATCATTTAAAATTTTAACGACACAAAACTAATATGTATGGACTTTTGAGACTTCCCTTAGACGGTTAAAAGTTATGTAACCACCACGTCGTGTAGGTCACTATAATCTATTTTTGTTTGTTATATTTATTAAATTCATTATTTATTATATTTATTAAATAAAATGTATATTTCATAATAGTTATAAAAACTTATTAAAATTATTATTTAAAAAATTAAAAATAATAAATATAA
>NW_017276147.1:1154113-1175919 GCF_001594065.2 Cyphomyrmex costatus
TATATATATATATATATATATATATATACACAATATATTATAATTACAAATATGTATTCACGTATAATGGAAAAAAAATTTTTATAGCTACATCTCTCTATACAGGATGTTCGAAATTTAAATGTTAAAACTTTAGGAATATGTAAGAGATCGATAAACTAAGAAAAAAAGGTTCTGTAGAAATATACTCGTTTTTACTTCGTTTTGGAAAAAATCACAAAAAAGACAAAACGTAATTGTTTTTCTTGAACGTGAAGGAGTAACGTCTTGGCCATCCTGATCGCCTGATCTAACACCACTGGACTTCTTTGTGTAGAGGGTCCTAAAGCAGGAAGTTTATCCGTTGTCAATCAATTCAAGAGAACAATTGAGCAATTAAATCGAAGTTGCAGTGCACTAAATATCACCAGATCAGTATTTGGCTACAACACGAGCTGTCCGTACTGATAATATGCTTGCATTCCTGGAAGAGGTCAACATTTTAAACAATATCTATATAAAGTAAATATAAAATAAATAACATGAATAAGTAATAAAAAAGTACAAAAACGAAATCTACATTTTGTCTTTTTTGCTATTTTCTCCAAAACGGAGCAAAAACGAGTATATCTGTACAAGATTTTTTTCTTAGTTTTATATTGACTTCTCTATACGGTCCCGAAGTCCTGACATTTAAATTCCGGACACCCTATATAACCAAAATATACAGTTGAACGGAAAGTTCAAAGTAGGTGCTCGAAATGTGTAACAATAAAACCGTCGTCCAACAGACCGCAAAACAAATAAAATGCCAAGACAAGTTTGAGTTCGAGAAGTAAGATTTCGCTGTGACAATCGATGTGCGGTTCTGGGTAATGAAGCGACGCTTACGAGCACTTTCGAAGAAAAATATGAACGAGGATCAACGTGTAGTCAAAGACACGATAAAGTTCGCCTCGTTGAACGCGAAAAGCGCCGATCAAATACAACTTCGGACGGATTTGAACGATTCGACAAGCACGAAGAACAACAATACATCGGATATAACAACGAACGACAATTTCAGCGACAATATAGATCGACCACGCGCGTAAACACGGAAAATTCAATTGCTTCGTCTTCGTTAACGGGAAATGCGAAATTGTTAGACGCTACAATAAAATCGTTATTCTCGCAAAATTTCAGCAAAAGACGTAATCCAGAAGACGATGCTTATAATGCGAACGTAAATACCAACGTTAATAACGATCGTAACCGGAATATTAGCGTTTCGCGGTTCAATCAAATGTTAGGAATGAATCACTTAAACCAACTTCAGTCAGAGAATTGCGGGGAAACTGGGCGAATGCACGAGTACCGCATCGCGGTACTCTGGCTCGCCAGAGATAATAGCCAATAAAATTGACGGCGAAGCGCAAGCCGACGCGAGTGGAAGGAAGTCGAATTTAAAATCGGAACCGCGCCGACGTCGATTTCACCGTCGGCTACAGTCACGGCTGCCAACGCGAATGCCAATACCACCTTGAATTGCGAACAATAACCGCGGACCGTGCAACTATTCGCCTCTATGTCAGTCATCCGTCCGGAAACAAAACTTCCGTAGAAATCTCCGTTAAAGGGGACGTTGCATCACGACGCGCATCAATAGCCTGCAGCTGCGATCAACACGCAAACGTCAGCGACCGCAACGCAAATGTTGGCGTCAATCAAAATGTCGCACATCGATACGGTCTGGAAACGACATGGTAAATTCCCCCGTTCGATGTGAACGAAACGCGATGCAAACTGCGAATATTCGGCACAATACCGACAGGAATAGCGATGTTGTATCTAATATTCCTTTGTATGGCCAACATCTCCGCGTACGGAGTTAAAATGGTCAATAGAAATATCTCCATATAGATACTCCCAAACTTCCACAGGATAGCTGCAGAGAAAAGAATTGGCCAAAAAGTCTTTTTATTTTTTATTTCTGCAAGTGATTTTTAACACTAGATTTAGATATTCTAAGCTCTTCTGTGATATCTCATGGTTGCGGATTTTCGACCAAGATCTTAATTGAATCATCATGCACTTAACCTACCAGAACGTGTCTTATCTTCAATGAAGAGAATTCAATGAGGAGAAATTTTCATCATAAAACTTTGCAAACCAAAATTAGCATATGCAATCATTGACACTATTTTCATTGTACACTACACATTTCTTATTTCGGGTTTGCATAGCGTTTTTACCTTCATAGTGGTATAGCATAATATGTCGAAAATGTATCCTTTGATTTTTCATTTTTAATCATTTATAACAAGTAGTAAACTCTAATAACATACTTTGATATTTTCTTGTTACAAGATGTGTTGACATATGTAAGCTGCTAGATTATGAATGCTAAAACAAAAGAATTTGCTAAAATAAAAAAGTGTTTGTACTTAAGCGATGATAATGTCATCTACTCGCAAACACGATAAAACTTTATGGCCAACTTAATAAAAATGCAAAATTAAGACACGAGTGTACAAAACATGGTCAACAGATTTTGTCAGAAACTTTCAAAAATTTATATCATTACGAAAATGATGCGCAACACTCGAAACAAAACACGTTCATCCCGAGTCGCTAATTCAGATTTATATCGTGATGTTAAAGGTCGTAAGTGTTATCGAAACTCGTATTTGACTAATCTTTCGAAACAATAAACGACATGCAATCCTGAATCAAGTGTTGCACCAAGGACAGATTCTGACGAAACCGCAAACAATTCTAAGCAGCAGGACGCTAAGTCTGATCTTCAAGCGGAAAATCAGATTAAACGAAACCCGACTACGCATCGGCAATGTCTAAGTAGACGCTCGAAGGAGAAAGCGACCGAACCTGTTGAGTCGCAACCTGTTGCAGTGGTTAAACAATCTGAAACAATTTATTCCGCTGATTTGTCATTGACCGTATATTAATAATTGTGTAACGCAGAGATTGGCGAAAACGAAAAGATCACAAAAAGCCATGAAACATGCAATAGATTCATCAAAAAACACCAATATCATAATAAAAACGTCATTAATGAGCGTATTCATTATGATTACAGCGTTAAAGAATTTTCAATGGCATTAAGTGTACTTCTAAAATATAGCTTGATATCCTTAGAGACATTTGATACTAACGAATTTGTACGCATCAAAAAGGTAGTAATTATAATTACTTATTTGGAATACTATTAAAATATAAATACTAACAGTGCTTTTAACACTTAAAATAAATAATTAATTACTGTTTTTCAGTATTGCGGTCAGCATTATTAGATTTTTGTAAGAGTATCCAAATGATCTGCAAAATGTCCTGTCTTTTCTTCCGGTCATAAGAGTTACGTCACAGGTTGATAGGTCAGTGTAAACACTTGCTTTCCAGCAACAAACACGGATAGTATGGTGTAACACAGTGAGTCATTACACCCTCGTTGTTTGCCATTATTAAACAAAACAAAACAAACACTGTATAAAGCCCATCACACATGTGAAGTGACATAACCTGCATAAGCACAGCATGAATGAAGACAGCTGAATGGAATAAGTTCCATTACGTATCTTACGTAAATTAATACATTTTTATGTCGGATGCTCATTGATTTAGCAACCTTATGTTACACTTGTATGCTTATATCATTTTTTATGTAAAGGCATTTTACAATCGTTCGAGCGTAGTTATAAGTAGTTGTATTTGTAAAAATTGACTAATCACAATCGAATAATCTTCTCATATCAATTACGGTTGGTCAATTTTTACAGCTACACCTACGCAATTGTAGAATACATTGACTTAATGGACCTTAAGCCTTAAACAGAATAAAAAATACAGGCAATAGAAACAGAAAATAACGATTCTATCAGAAATGTGCATTCTATTATAGTATATATGTATACAGTTTCTGGGTTGACTCTTATTCACTGTTTCTATTGCTTTCCAATGTATTTAAGACTTTATACTGTGTCTCTTGCTGAAAAGTAATAATAAATAATCAGCAGTGCAGACGCGAACTGTAACGCGAATTTTAATCAAAATACCGATAGCGCTATCTCACCAACAATTGGGGAGGAGGGGTCGATTAGAATTCCGATGTCGTTCAGGGATCGATCGATCTCAGCGGACACGAGAGAATTCAAGACGAAGAGAAGTACCTCGTCTTAAAGAGAATTCCCGATTCCAACGTCGATCAGGATGTCAATGTCGGGGGTTGCGAATCAAACGCTACTCGTGTCTGATAGCTCGCCGAAGTGAATCCACGTTCAACTTGTCGAGAGCGTTGCTCGACCAAGTGTCAGTCTCGAAACGAACGCAAACACCACGAGCTATCGTGTCAGGTCGAAAGAGTAAACGGAGACGCGAGTATCAATTTCCTGAACGTGCATCCGACCGTGGCGAGTGATACCTTTGGTCTGAGGTGGACGCCTTTAGCGTCACCGCAATCCACTTCCTCTGTGTACAATTCACCAGCCATCGACAGTGGCGTTTTCACTGTCGTACCAGTAACACGAATCAAAAGGCTAATCTGAACGTGAGTTACAGAGCAAGTTACAATGCGAGACTGCAAACGGGAAACAGGAATATTCGCGAAAGGATCAGCTGTCGATTTAGCCAGAGTACCATTTGCTCGTCAACTCGGTGCTGGGCGTTCTGGGACGTCGCCAAGTCGTCGAATATCAACGCGGACTACAATTGCGCAAGCTACAATTACCACGCCAACGTCAACCCGAACGTTAATACCACGCCGACCCGGACGTCAACGTTGGCGACTAACGCTGCCGGATTAAACAACGACTAGCCGATAATGAATCACGTCATCGATCAACGTCCTCCCTTTACCAATAATAATAATAATCCGACGATGGGAGCGGACGCTATCGTGGTTTCGACGAGGCGTTAAACGGCTTCCTAATAGAGCATCTGACAACGAAGCGTGCGACAACACGATACCAACTGTAACTCCTTTGTGGACAACAAGGTGAGTTACAATTCGAATTACAATGGCAATTGTAATCGAAGGATGGAACGACGGGAATGACGGGATGCCATTACTCGGCGCCAAAACGGAAGAAAGGATGGTCTACAAGTTGTAGAGTATAACAACGGAAGATAAGAAACAGTTTGGTGGTAAGAAGCTCCGCAAATGGTAAGAGGCAACCGTAGAAAGCAAGAACTGATAACTTGGCTCGGGCGTTTTCGATCAGTTAATCTGCGTTAGTCAGTTCGGTTAGAGATGAACGTTCGTCGCGACGGATTACAGTAACGAGGGATCCACATCGCGGGCATAACGTGGCTGGTTAAAATATGTATTGCATCGGTGAGCAGCCGAGGGATTACGGACTCGCTGTAAAACGTAATTCGCGCTACAAGAAAACACCGCCGCGTTGGCAAGAATGAGATGGGTGATTAGTGAAGCGCAAATCTAATAAAGCAAAATTCAATGTTGTACGTAATGCGGTGGTAATGCAAATCACGCTACATCAATTAAATTCTTGTACTCCAGCCTCGAATCATTCAACGTAACAATCACAGAAGAAAATAATATAAAAAAATAAATAAATTTATACAACAAAATTCTACGATATAACATGATATTATAACACAGGGGTGATTAACCCGCGACCCGTATGCCACTAAAGAAATTCTGTCAGAGAAAAATTGAACAAACAAAAAATTACAGTAAAATAGTAACCATACTCCACTAAAATCTATCTTTTATACTTGCGGTCTCTGGTTGCATTCGTTTTGTTTATTTCTGTGCTAAAGATATTAGGTTGATATTTTATTATTGTGTTTTTGTCATATATATGATCAAAATTTCAAGTATATTAGTAATTGTGTAATTTTTTAGAGAATTCTATCTAATAGCCAATCAAAAAGAGCAAAGATAGAATAATATTCTAAGCGCAAAAATAAATAAAACACATGCAATCTCTGAGTAATATTTTGATCTATAATGATTTACTTTAAAACAAATGTAAAACAGAACATAGTAAAAGAAATTTATTGTATTGCTTAATTTATTGTAATGTTTAAACAGAAGAAATCATTTTAATTTTAATGTAAAAGAAAAAAGTATAAGTAAAAGTATAGCCCTTTTTTGATCAATTCTGTAACAGAAAGTAGCACATAAAAAAATATCAAATCTTTATAATAACATGCCAGACAAAAAAGTTGATTAGCTTTGTGTAGTATATTTTTGCATGCTAAATTGTATAATATAATCATACCAACACATATGTGATGTGATTTTACACACGTTCAAAAAAGAACAAATAAATTTAATTGAGAATTTATACTCTCTCGCTTACAGTCAATTTGCATTTTAAATTATATTTCAAGAACCTCTTTATTCTTGCGCTGAAAGAAAATTCCTTTGACGGATTTACGCGTATCATATCTCAAAATGGTAAAGTACGAAAAAAATTAATAAATAGAAAACCACGTTTTGCGGGTTATTTCTAGAATAACGTTAAAATTACAAAATTCATGATTGTAGAAAAGAAACACACGGAATCACATTAATCTCAATTATTTATTTGCTCGTCAAAACTTTCACGTGTCTCCTAAGTTTATCTTGAAAGGGAACGCAGGTTAATATTCTTCGTAATTTATTATCGTGACGATGCAATAAGAGTTTGTCCGGAGGACCATGATCCACGGTCTTCGAAAACTTCCTCAAGTTCTAGCAAATATAGAGTGTGTGGTGCAATTCATATCATCTTTCTACTCTAAAAAACGATATCTTCGACAAAAGATGACCCCTGAGAATTTTCGTAGCCTTCCTTCTTATGAATCGCTCCCACGTACGGAAAAAACATGCAGAATACGTGATAGCTACTTCTCTTTCAAGAACATCTATATCTATCAACTTCTAATAAAGATTGTAAGTTTATTAAAATTCAATATAAAACTTCAAGAAATACAATATCTAACGATCATTCCAGGAATGTCTTTTAAATTTATTTATATTGTAGAAAAATGTACGCAGCTGCATAATACAAAACGACTAAATATATTCGGGATATGTAACGAATTGTTATAATATATTCATCCGCAAAAAACCGGTAAAATTACTGTAACATTACATTTTATTTTGTAGGTAAATATATTTTCATCTATAGAAAATTATCGGATTAACCCGACAAATTTAAAATCTCTAATTATACATTTTAAAGTGTATAACTTCGAAATTAAAACAAAGTTATATAAAAAAAATAACGAAGTGCATATATCAGCTATAATCCAATTCACAAATTCTGTAATCGGGTATAACGAGTCTAATGGATTTGAACATTTCCTTTAATTGACAATCAGATAAAGCGAAATTTTGAAAAATTGTTTATAACAAGCAATTTATGTAATCTTATTCCTCGGATTTTGACCCTTAAAATAAAAAATCATTTAATTTAATTTTTTATTATTATTAATTACGTTAACTTTAATTAAGCAAAGATACATTAAATTAAAGTACACAAGACGGACAAATACAGTTAAGGAAATAGGGCGAATATCGATTAAAATTTACAAAAGAATAAAAATAGTCTAAAAATTATCTTGTTTAAACATTTATATAGTCTGTACTCTATAAGATTTTAACAGATTTAAATTTTGTATCATTTACGTAATCATATTCTATGATGTCTAGCATTCCACTGTATAAAAATAAAAATGTATTTTTATTATATGTGAGAATATCCAATCTGAAATATCCAGTCCGTGAAAATCTAACGTGTAATCCTGTAAGATTAAAACTAGCCGAAGAAGTAAGGAAAGCCACAGCGGATTAAAAGTAGTACGAGTAAGCGTATAAATCGGACGCAAAGAGGTCAAGACTTTTCCTCAATCCTTACTCTTGAGTAGACGATGACTGCGTTGCCGTACCGGAAAAGATATGGCTTTGCGAGGTAAAAGGTAAAAAATTTTACTTGAGACGAATGCGGAATAGGTTGGTTACTGGTAAGAGCATCGAAAACCGTCTGTACTTTGTACCATAGCAATCTGAGTTTGTGGATAATTCATGACAAGTAAAAATGTTTTTTAGTCGACTTTCTCTCAACTCGACAGATGAATAGTTTCATCACATGAATAGTTTATTTCTGTAAAATCCTGATCCTTAATGTCAAGCGTTACGTACACGCGTTACAAATTAATGCTTGGTAAATAATAATGAAGGAAAAAAAACAGCGTTCCTGCGACGCTACTTTTTTCATCAATCGCAATTGCTTGCTTTCGCATTGAAATTCCAACGAGTTTCCCAACTACATCGGATTTAAATTTAGGAATACGCATGTAAATTTACGAGTACATGCCGAGAAAACGGATGGCGTTAAATTAAAATCTTAAAAATAAAAAGAGCGTGGAATAAAATCTTAAGTGACAATATAACGCTCTCGTTTCAGGAATTCAAATTGGTTTTGCGTAATAACATGTATTTTGTCTTTAAATTAGAACATTGATATTAGCTTGGAATTAAATCATGAGCTTTAAATAGAAATCCTCGTGGTACGATCAGACAAGAACCGAGCGTGAAATTTCCGAGAATCTAGAATTTAAGATGTATGTATCCGTATACGCATTACAACCATATCTTAATGTTCATTCGTGGATTAACATTTGCGCAAGGGGCAAAAAGCACATTGAGAAACGTCAAGGATATTTCCTTGATGTTTAATAACCATGCTATGCTAAAAGCGGAGAGTGAGACTCTGTTCCATTCTATTTCTCTCTCTCTCTCTCTCTCTCTCACTCTCTCTCACTCTCTCTCTCTCTCTCTTTCTATCTTTCTCTCGGCGGCAACGTTCCTGCGAATTGTAACTGCATGTATATACCAATCTACCTCGAAACGAGATATGCATTTGAGGTTGGGATACATCTTGAGCAAGACACGTCATTTATATTTTCCAAAATTCAACGAAAACACTTTCGAGAGACAGAATATTATCATTTCCATAAGTTTGATTTTTATATTTATATTGAAAGGTGTAAAACTAAGCAAATTTTAATTAAAAAATATAAATTACGACTGTTAAAAGCATAAAACATATTATAATTTAAATCAACGATAGTTCATAAAATGACGTTTTATCACTCTGTCATTTTTCCTGAAAAGAGATATATTTGATTTGAAAGACGTTTTTAAACTTTCACACGTACATATAAGATAGTCCGCATGAAATCGCTAAGGCAAAGGAAGAACAATAGGGATAGAGGGTACATAAAAGCGGCAAAGGGAAGAAGTGACGTGACGAGAGAAATGTGAATCGAACAGAGGAACGAACTTCGTTCAAAACTTTATCTTTGAGAATAGAATAGAGGAATTGAAACGTCGGATGTATGTATGGTAGCTCGAAACGAAAAACACTTGGCGTTCCTTTCAAGCAAGATCAAACTCGGATCCGATCAGATCTCCACACGAAAGACTGAAACCCTATTCGAAGGAACAATAATCCGTGCCCGGCTTTTGCGCTTCTACAACAGAAGGAACAAAAAGAGAGAACGCGGCTTCGACTCACACACTCTATACGAGGACATTTTATTATCGATATTACGATCTTTATGACTGTAAACATCGTAAATGCGCTCAAAACGTCATCTCAGGCGTAGACGCGTTTATCTTTGTAATATCTGCCTGTTGGAAACATGGCACTGAAGTGGGTCACAAGACAAAAAATGTTTCTTTGTCCGTTAATTTCACTACCATCTTGTTCTATTCCCCTAAGCGAAACCTTCTAGATTTCCACATCGCTTATGCAACCCGACGACTCATAAATGTATTATTCTCTTCATGAGTCGCATTAATGCGCAGTCAGGAGGAAAATTCTAACTAGAATTTTACTCGAAATTACAAAGAGATTCACTTCAGTTTTTTTCCCTCTTAAAAATAAAATCGGTTAAAAATCCATCTGACATTTGATATATTGTTATTAAGACCATTAGAGAATTTATGCGCTGGCTCGCATAACCATAGATTTAAATCCCCATCATTATCGTCATCATTATCCGTCCTTCTCGCATTTCAACTGCTTACCAACGAAAACACGCACGTACCAAACCATCCCGTAAACGAAATTACCGTAAAATTTATGCTGACGTTATATAATGTTACACGAGACATTAATAAGACGAAATAAGATGTTACACGATTTTATCTTCCGAAACTTCTCAAGAGGACGTTGCTGCCGAACACTGTCCTCGGAAGTGCAAAAATGGAACCATTCGTAATGGCATTTAAAGGATCACCAATAATTTCACGAGGAGAAGGACGTGATCCTAATGTGCGACCATGAATTGACCTACATTATCTCGCCAAATAGCCTGTCTATTGGATATTAGAAAATGGATTTCGCGCAACTACTTTCATCGTTTTATTGTGAACTGACGTTCCTCCGCACGAACTTCCATTCGTCGAATTGCAGGAAGACACGCTCCACCAGCAGTTTCCATCTTCTTCCTCCCGGCACCAATCTTTGCTCGCTTTCAGTAATACGAATTTTACGATTTTATCTGCCTCTCTCTCTCTCTCTCTCTCTCTCTATATATATATATATATATATATGTATGTATGTATGTATGTATGTATGTATGTATGTATTAGTGCGCTCGCCTTCGGCGACTCTTAGAGTTCCGTCCAGCCGGCGGGGTGATGCATCAGTGCACAAACATGATTTCACTATCGCGACCATAACATTATGATATCGTTAGGTCTCATTGCATCTCTTTCGCGTCTTTCTCGTTTGAGACATTTTTGCCCGCGCACATTCTTATACTCTCGTTTCATCTAAGAGAAGAAAAAAGCTGACGCAGTGTGTGCCTGATCTATTACTTCCCATAGCTGCCTGTCCTTATCATCCAGAGACTTTATGATGAAAAACGTCTGAGATTCCGACACCGCTCCGCAAATCTCGGAGTGTAATTCTATCTTGATAAAAATAGTAATAATATATTTTGACATTTTAAGTAATATGGATTGTACTGTTGGTTTCATATTCATAATAATCTTATTCTTCATATACGATAACATTTTGAAAAACGAAAGTTCTTTTAAATATTCTAGATATTCAAATTTTGATTTGCTTTTTCGATCAAATTGATTTAATTCATAATCAAGAATACTAATCGTTTTAATTAGGCCGTCTTTATGACCAAATTTGTTAATTATATTTATAATTATAATTCTAATATTCTAATGTAATTCTATAATTGCAACTTGACTTCATAAAGAATAATCGTACTTGTGTGTGTGTTTCATTTTATTATTTTTTAATAAATATGTTTCTTTATTCCAAGGCTGAAAACATTTTCGTTCTATTTTAGCAAGTAGAGATGACAATTACGTGTAATTAACACTACTAACATGCAGTTACAATTGATTATAAAGTCATCATGTAAAAATAGTTACTTCGTTTAATAACTAAAGCGTTAAAAACAGCATTACGTGTATTTGATGCAGGCGAACATGCAAACAGTTAACTCGTAGCTCCTTTATTATTTTTAATTGTTCATCAAGTCAATTAGTCTTTTTATTATATATATTTGTTTATAATTTATATTAATTGTAATTTATAATTAAATATTGTCTATTGACTCGTTTTAGGTACATGGCCATCGTGAATCCTTTAAAACCACGTATGGGGAAAAAGGCAACGCTGTGCGTTGCAGTCATAATTTGGATCATCGGAGCAATTCTATCTTTACCGATGTTACTTTTCTACACCACGTACACTCAGAACTTCATGAATGGCGAAGTTCGCGTCGTCTGCTACAGCGATTGGCCGAACACAGATGATAATGGACTCAGCTACGATGAATATTTGTAAGCTAAATGTTTTAACAATGAACACATATTTGCGAAATTTATTTCTTAAGTATTTCTATATACATATACGATTATTTACATTCGCCTGCTCTTTCACAAAAATGTATTTCTCCAATCTAATCAATAATGTAGACGTAATTTTCATTTCAATTTTAATGGAATACTTTTAGGATCGCGTGTGAATATCTCGCAAAGTTCCACACAATGCGTTCGCGTATATATACGTAAGTTACTGTAGTTACACACAATTATTATACATTCGCATTTTTTATAGTGTACAGTCAAGCGAGTCACGAAAGGTAAAAGTATCATTTTTCCGAAGACCTATAAAAGTGTCGTTACCTCATATACACGTATATGTATATTCACGCAACACTACTACACCGTTTACAATTTATGACCGTTAAACGATTGCGCCTGCCAGTCAATTTGGTTTGTCTCTTACGTACATATAAACGTGAGACTTGTGTATGCTATGCATATTGTGCCGTCCCAATGAGTCTCTCATTTTACTATATACAAAATGTTTCCAGGTACTGCGATAAGAGAGGCGATAAATCGAGCTAATAATACCTTCAATTCGGTGCATCGTAAATGTATCGCGTGTCTTCGAAATACTTACTCTAATCACGCATGATTAAATCAAGCTTTGATCGGATTGTAATTACAGATGAAAATCTGAATTGTGTTCCACATTTGCGTCCGCTTCATACGATCGTCCATTAAGATAAGTTCATGAAAACGTACTCGCCGAGATAACGTGGTCGCTCCGGAGCGAGTGCCGTTTCCTAATTGAAAGATTCAGACAGTATACCCAGAACTCGGTGGTATCGTGCATAGCACATGTAAAATCACTAAAATCACGCATAGTATATAGACCACGCCCATAGTACGATAGCCAGGAGAATTCTAATCCTGATATAAATGCCGTTTTGAACAGTTGTTCCCAAAATAACTCATGCTTAATCCAAGTTCACGCGATTCTATCCATCGTTCTATAATCTCTAGCCCAAGAATCTCTCTTCTATTCTGCGATTACGAGATTCACGCGACACGAAACTTTCCCACATTTTGCCCCTCCTCTCACCTCGCCTCTATATTTATTCAAAACGTAACAGGAGTGTAGTTTCGAAGTACGTTTTGTCATCAATTGCTCGATATAAAAACATCTAAATTCGTTTTTCGAAACTTACATATCGAATATAAGCTTAAACATGGCCGGAGACATTACCGTCTCCTGATAATTAATCGGACGCTTTCATCTTAATATAACAAAGCAATACACATAAATAATAACATTTGAAGAAACAGGAAAGAGAGAAAATTTATGTTATTACGTTTAAAATTCATTATAAGCCACACCTTATAAAGGTGTGGTTTATAATGCAATTATATACGATAATGTTCTATAATTATCATACATTCAAGCATATTAAATTAATGAAGATTAATTGGGTCGTAAATTCTGAAATTATCAGGACTGCAATAACTATAAATAATAAGAATGAGCAAATATTGCATATCCATGTTTACATTTATTCTTTACATACCAAGTTATTAGAAAGAAAAAAAGGAAATTAATTATAAAAAAGTAAAAAAAATTAAAAAAACAGAAAAATTAAGAATAAAGATTATTTCGGACAAGTCATTCAAATTTATGCAAGAATCATAAGCGTCATGAATTCATGCTAAACATATGCTTATCATCCATGATAATTTAATATTTATTTGCTCTCAAATGTTATACAAAATTTTATCAAATATATGATTTCGTATTTGAGTCAATTTACCATACATATATTGTTATATGATATAAGATTAGCCTATTTTTCTTCGATATTCTTAAGATTTTTCGAATACATTTGCTTCTTTTCAGGAATACGTTTTCAAACATAATGTAGTCTAATCCTTGCGTAATCCTTAAAAAGATCCTAAAGTAAAGCCCGAACTCCGACGAGATAATTTTTTATACATTTTTTATACATTACTTTATACATATACTATTTTATGTGCTACTACATTAATATATCGCGCACATATATACCATAAATTTTCATAGTACAATAGCGTTTCAATTAGAAACGTCTAAATGTAATTGTAAAAAGTCCACGTCTTATTTGTTCTCATGTAACCTACTAGTCCGTGAGCCACAATTTTATAAGTACAAATTGCAAAGCTTTTATATCAAGCAAATGTTACGATATTGACAATTTCAACGCTATATTAAAGTAATTAAGAAATGGTGACGATCTCAATTTAATTAATTTTTCTTGTTCTCGGCATAAACATTTACTTTATTACAGACACGTATTAATGCGTGTACTTTAATTTTGGAAAATATTTTTTAATTTGTAAAAGGGGAAAAGTAATTGTTATATAAACATTATTACGTCGGTAATACGGACGATTTAAGGAACCCTTCGAACATAGCGAAAGTAAATTTGTATAAATATCAATCAGGAGACACGATAATGTCTCCGGCCATGTTTAAATTATTATTATAGCGAATAATACTCATCGATCGTTCCTCGAAAATTCTGCTTCACTACTGTATTTCACTCGTTTAATACTATTATTTACTCAAACGCTGACGATTAAAGCTTTTACGGATTTCCACGGTTTAAATTCGCATAAAGTATTTCAAATCGGAACTACGCGAGTATAACTTGATGATGAATTTGTGATGCATCAGTAGTTTTTATTCGTTTGGAATCAACACTGGTTTTCCAAGCGTAACGTGGAATCGGAAACTTCGATTGTTGTATAATAGCTTGCGACACATAATCTGATTGCAACAAACGCGATAATCCATTGATCAATTCATTACCGTTTGTTAATAATCCTAATGCTGAGTGCGTTTCAACGTCCTCACCATGACAAGCTAAATGCTCCGTTAGAAAATTAACAGGTGTTAGCATCGCTCTTTCGGATTGTCATAATTACTATAATTAATGCATGTACACGGAGAGAAGGATTTCTTAAAATTTACCCTGAAAATATAGTAATTATTAAAGATTTTTACCATGCACTTCAGTAAAATTAATCATACTTATTTTATATTTTATTGTAGTTTTATTAATGAATGTGAGAGATTTACATAAAAATTCTTCGAAATATAATGTTGTCCCATGATTACCATATTTTCAGGGTAAATTTTAAGATATAATTCTTTCCGTGTAGATAAGATTGTAGCAGCAAAAATTACGTTGTCAGCTATATGTTCTAGCCACTGGCGATAAAAACACGAGATTTTTGTGTAATAATTTAGTCACCATATCTCTTAATCTTTTAATGTGAATTAAAACTGATTGACTGAAAAATTATTACATTTTCCTCCTTTCTTAAAATACCGCGTTCGCGCAATGTTTTAATTTCGTAAACTTTTAAAATTCCGTATACACTCTCTTAAATTCCGGCGGAAGCTTGTAACTTATGCATGCGCGTTACGAGTAATCTGCTTAACTATCCCCTCTCTATAAATTTCACATTACAGGTCGTTATATATCGTTGCTAAAGGTTAACGACAATTACGTGATTATCATTAGCCACGTACGTGCCTACATGTAAATGATTACACACGAGTTTTCACGTCCGGAACGTGAGTTCGGTTTAACTCACCTGTCCAATTACGACTTGATAATGCCATCGATAACTTTGTCAATAAACAACATCAAGCATGCACACATTGGCAGGTTCATTAGGTCTAATAATATGTGCACTCACGTACCTAATATCAGCCACCGTGACTGGTGCACCTAGAGAATCGGCCATGTATTATTTTCGCTCGGTGTTGAATTGGCACATTTAGCAGGCACTTTGAAAGCGGTTACGTGCTACGATACTCCTGAACAAAAACGTACCCGCGAGACCGCGATATCACGTTATTTTCATTCCCCCTTTGAGCATCACGTGTCATTGCCTCTCGCGCCATCCAATTTATGTTGAAAGTACTGTGCACAAATGTAACACCTGCGACTTCTGAAATATCAGCTTTAGTTAAATTTAATTGTCTAAACCACAAATTAGGTCAAATATACGTACAATTGTGAAATATTCGCATTCATGACGAATTTCATAATAATTTAATCGATCTCAATTATAATAATTCTAAAATCGACGTTTTAACAAAAACCTGCGCGCAATCTTTCGGATTTCCATGTTTAATTTTCAATGTTAAGAGATTGAATGTAATTAAATCTTAAATTCATTTCTGTTAAAGAAAAGTGAAATTAACTAGAAAGAAAAGTGAAATTAACTGGAAAAATAAAATCTTTCTTGTGTGTCTGTTTAAATCTTTTAAAACTGTGAAAGCACGGAGGTGCTTTAATTCTTGATGTAAACTTAATAATGAAACCTTGAATACTCTGCATAGAACAAAAAGATTTAATTTCCTTAAGGAATTCTAGAAGAAAGTGCACGATTTGCTGAAATACTTCGTAGAACATACAATATTAGAAAGAGTAAACTTGCTCCTATGAGTAAACGATATGAATTTAATTGACTTTCAGGTACAACGTTATCTTCATGATATTGACATACTTTTTACCAATCGGATCCATGACGTTTACCTACGCCAGGGTCGGCCTGGAATTGTGGGGCTCGCAAAGCATCGGGGAGGCTACAGCTAGGCAGCTCGAAAATATTCGGAGCAAACGGAGGGTATGTATAAAATGGATTAATATCCGCGCATAGTTCAGATGCTGAAATTGCTTTCGTTCCACGATCCAAAGATTATTTAAAACGGAAAAGTGCGTACGCGACGTGAAAGCATTTACGCGATAAAGTTCTTCTTTTTTTTTTCTCTCAATTTGGAATGTCCTTTTTTTTCATTTGACCAGTAATATTTGATCAGAAAAGGAATAAAATCATTACTTTTGAAAAAAAAAAAACTTTGTGAACGAAGAAACAAATGTTAATAAACTTTATAAACTCATGTTGAAAACTGTTACATGCTCCTTGTGTTCGATGGCGTTTAAGTAATTAAAGTGCAGTGTCGTGTCGGTACTTGTAACGTACTTATACGAAGTGATGCAACTAAGTAATCTCGCGCACGTTTTTTATCTTACTCTTTCATCCGGTCAAAATCGATATACAAACTATCTCAATTAATTAAGTTTAAATAGAACTTTAGACAATTTCTGTTCACGTTCTAGTCTTTTGTTCGTTGCGCATGTCGAGAAAGAGATAAATATCATGTGGTTTCGCCTCACTTCCCTTACAGGATGCTAAATAAATCACAAATATCTCATATGTACAAAAGAAATTTTGCAATTATTACAACAGTATCGCATCTGATTATCTCGTTAGTCAATCCAATATCCGTTGAATATCTATTGAAATAGCGTTATGCGTTTATTGGCACATCGCACAGCGAGAAATACCAATAGCAATCGTATAATGCATTTCATAGCTGTTCCGCTCTATTACGATCATTCATATCTCATCAAAATCTCCGATTTGTTATTTTCTTTATATATGGTATATATATGTACATGCAAAGAAAAATTTTGCTAACAAATCTAAAAATTTAGCTAGATACAGATCTGAAAAAAATTTTGTGGAACCATTAAAATAATTATGTAGGAAACTTAGACATGATGAACAATACTACAAAAAAATGTTTACATTTTAGCAACCGGCTTATATAATTATTTTGACAGCGTAACAAAATTATTTTCAGATCTGTGTAAGTAAATTCTTAAATACCTCAACCAAACCGATGTATTAATTATTATTACAGAGTATTAAAGTTATATTCGTTTTTGGAAGAGAGAGAGATACATAAGATCTACGATCTGCGAGTATTAGGAAGGTTGCGTATTGATAATTATGGCAAATGATGTAAACCCATACAACTGATTGCAAATGTGGACAATGCTACATAATCGCGTAATACATATACATACAAATTCAGAAATCCAGGGAAAACGCATGCGAGCGGCATTAAGATTCGCATGAAACGATAATATTCAGCAGCCTGATGATATTGGCTTTATCCAACCTTCGTAAACTCGGGAGCTTATCGGCTCCGTTTTAGTAGCTGCGGGAAATCCAACGATTTTCATCCCTCATGAATAACATCAGTGATATCCAATAATATCCACGCAACAACAAGAACCGCGTTACACGCAAAAAATCTGAAATACGTCGTTGTCTTTTCTTATCTTAATGGCACTATGGTAATTTTTACTGTATGTATGATGAATGAATGCGCAGACTTTCACAGATCGCAAAGACCCATTATAGCTAAAAGCAAGTATGGTACCTACTTACCGCGCTGCGGTAGAAAAATTATACAACAGACGTACAGAATGTTCAAATAAGATGTTCAGATAACAACTTTTGGAATGCAAATCGATAATGAAAGTAGGAATTTCACTCCAACAGAACAATATAAGAACAATAATGGTTAATATTCCAGCATTATATAATTTTTGCAAACATCTGCAAGCGTTTCAAAAAGTTGTATCAATGTTATTGATATTTTTCTCTTCTTTTCGTTCAATTTTCTTCACTACGTACGAAATGAAAAAATATGATTACGATGCAGTGATGCTTCACTCGATGGTGCGAAGGCATTCGTTAAAAAACGCCTTCTCAATTAATCTTAAATGTAATGTGTAATGACTATTTGCTAGCGTAAAATAAAGATTGCAAGTGTATGTGAGATATTCCGAGTCATTATCCTACCACGAATATCTCACAGAAAACAGCTCGAATCTAAAGTCCGGTCATAATTCGTAATTAGACGAGTCCCAGTCTGCATCTTCGCGGACTTCCATTTCCGACACTTAAACTTTAACTGTTCCAACTACTTTCAGTCAATAAAGTTTGAGGGAAAAGTTTCATCTATTCTCTACAGACAGTAACACGTTGGGGCGCTTAGTTAATTTTTGGTCACAGAAATAGAGAAAAAGAGAAGAGAAACGGACCCCGAGGGATGATCCCTTTGTTTCAAAGAAAAATATATATGTATTCTAACATGTTAGTGATACATGCACCGGATATCGATTGCCTACAAAAGCGTTTATTGCCTACAATCGTTTGTGATCTGCGTTCTGAACGGAATGAAAAACGATTACGTATAAGTTTCTACCTTCTAGCCAACTGCTGCCTCTATTTTATTTTTACGAATGTTGCAACTGCAACTTTTTAAATGGGATGCGATAAATTATGTGAAATAGTGATAAATGTAACAAATATTTTCAACATTTGCATTTTGCACGATAATATATATATATATATATATATATACTAACAATATGATTTAAACGCACACAATTAATAATGAGATACTATCTAATCGAGTAGATTACGGAGAAGAGAATAAATGGAATGTGATTATCGGATATAAAAATGGTCGTCCTAAATGGACGTAATGAATTCACAACAAAGCAATCGATATCAATGTAAGAAAAATGCATATTTTCTCTCGGATATTTTACACTAAGAGGAGACTGAATTCGTAATTCGTCTCTGTAAATTACGCACAGCTATGTATATAAATTATAGATGCGTGATAGAGTAATTCTCATCAGAAATCTTCATAACGAAACGTGTTAAATTGAAATTATTGATCAATTATCAAATTGAAATTCATATAATTGAGATTTATTTTTATTAACTCTTATACTCTTAAAAACTCCAAAGAAATGTTTAGTATTGGAAATTACGTATATTAACTTTCTTGAAATTTACGTAAACGTTTATTACAAAGACATAATTGTAATAATTAATCATCATGACAATTTTACCTTTTAAATATTCAAAGACAGTCAAGCGTAATAAAAATAATAAAATTACAAAATTCAGTAAAAAAGATAAGCCACGACTCAATCTATCGTTTGAATATTAATTGCTCAACTTTTTACCCTTAAAGAAATTCTTTATAGAAATTTAATTTAATTTTATACTAAAAATTAACTTTCTACCCTTAAAAAAATTCTTTATAGAAATTTAATTCAGTTTTATACTAAAAATTACTTATTTTAAGTATCACTAAACAACAGTGCTTTTAAAACTAAAAATAAATAATTAATCACTACTTTTCAATATTAAATTTCTTTAAGCGTTATTTTTAATTTCTGATTTAGATTCAGATATTCTAAGTCTTCCTTGAACATAGTATAGAAATAAGTTAATAGTTTAATTTTATTGATAGTTTAAAAGTATTATATAAAATTTATATTTGAAAATATTATATAAAATAATCCCAAAATATGGCAAGCAAGAATTAATTTCATGTTGCAATGCATAGTTTGAGCAATATTAAATACACAATCGTAGGACACTCCCTCAATACTCTGTTTCAAACAGTCTATAAAATTTCATCACAGTGTATTTAATTCTTTCGTTAATCAATGAAAGAAAGAGATAACGCGTCTACATTTACCTAATTGAAAGATAGGTGGAGGATTGTAACGGTATATTAGGAGAATCTAGTTAAGCGGGCCTCCTCCGAGTATGTCCGAGTAGGAATGCATTAAATTTCGATTAGACAAAAGGTGTCTGTTACATTCCGTCGCATACGTATCAATGCAATGTTCCGACCGCCAACATACGCGCGTGTGTTACGAGTTTCTCACGTCCACTACAAAGCTTACAGTCTACAACACATTGGACAAACGGTCTATATCCACAGGCAGATCGCTGTGTTAAGACCACAGCAGACTTCTGTAGAACGCATAACACATAGTGCACAAGAGAATTAACCAATCAGAATTATTTCTTTCCTTAATTTTTCCGGAAAAGAAGGATTTGATTGATTCTCTTACGCACTATGTATTATGTTTTATACAAAAGTCTGTGCTGCGACTGGCACTGATAATTACCGCGATAAAAATGTTATGGTTTCATTTAACGCGCACATTCTCATTATCTATTCCGTTCTACGACGAGATATCTATAATACCTTTCCTTTTTGCATCTTCAGAAAATTTCTCTCATTAGATTTTGTTCAAATTTATTCAAAAATATAGAGAGCGCTTTCCTCAGCGTTATTCGGTTTACAAATTACACGAACGCCCTCCGCGTTAGATTTACATACGAATGGAGGAAAGCCAAAGCCGCCAAATGCAAACCTTCAGTTCATTATATTTTTTCAGGCTGTTATATTTTTCTCGTGTTTCTCAGTAATTATAGACGCGCTCTTGAAAATTTAAAAAGCTATTTATGGTGCGAAATTTTAAATGCACGCAAAGTGCGGCGCGCGTGAAACATAAACCCGTAGAGGTAAAGTACTAAAACTCCTCGGAGTGTCGCTCTTGAAAACTTAAAGCATAAATACATTTAGAATACATTTACGTACACCTGCAACTCTTGCAATATCTTTTGCAAAGTTACATTAAACATTTTTTTATCATTTTATTATCGACTCGAAATGTAATGTAATACAAAATTGTTTATACAAATTTTTAATCATGTTCATAAAATGTATATCAAGGAACAGACTGTGGGAAGAGAAAGAAACAATGATTTTGCTAAAGTATTGCTGAAAATTTAGCTACATATATACATCTAAAAATAATTTTGTTGGATTCTATGTATCAGTACATACATAATATTTAATCTCGAAAACGCTAATTTAAAACTTTATTTTTTAAAAATATGTCTAGGAAAAAGATAAAATAACGCAGATCTTTTTACAATTTTTTCTATTGTCTTTCCTATTTCTAAACAATTTATTTTTATTTTACATAAATATCTTGCTTTTTCCTTATCTTCATTATCCACGGGAAAGAAATGTCGTAAAGAAAAATTTAAATAAAAATTTTATATTCTCTCTTCTCTAAATTAAACATATCATAGACAACTTTTGCTCGTAATAATTTCATTCTATTTATTTTTTTATTTTTTAATAAGTTAAACAATAATAATGTAATAAAAAGTTAAATTCTATGTTAACTTAGCATAAAATTTTATAATAAAAATTAACCAACAAAATATGCATATTTTCATAATGTTCGCGCTTGTCTTTCCTGAAAATCTCGCCCCCCCC
>NW_017276147.1:1176340-1244380 GCF_001594065.2 Cyphomyrmex costatus
CACTACTGGACTCATCAGTAAGGCATTGTAGTGTATATATACTTCCCGACTTCCACTACTGGACTCATCAGTAAGGCATTGTAGTGCGAATATAATACACCCGTGCATATAAATTAATTATAAACGATTCCTTTTGTAAGTAACAAGTTAAATAAGAGATAATAATTTACTTACCCTATAATTTCTCCGTTGTCGCTCAATGCATCTCAATCTCCTCCTCTCAGATTTATTTGTACTTCTGTAACACGATATTTGTGAAAACGTGATTAATTCCGCATATTAGTAATGATAAAATAATCGTTCGTACTTTACATGGCACTTGACGTAATTGTACGCGACACACATTTCATTGTACCGAGTAGAGATCTTTTGATAAAAACTGATAAAAGGACGTGTAACGAGCACACTAAGAAAAGAATTTGGTAAAATAATACTAATTAAATGTTTGTTTTATATAACCAAAAATAATTTTAATTTTCTAAATATTTAATAAAATTATTGAACGATTGCAGTATAATATTTAATATTTATAAGAAATTAAATCGTATGATATAATACTATTAAAATTAAATTATATATATTTTTTGTTATATATATATATATATAGTATACATATTTTTATGTTGATTATACATATTTTTAACATTTATTTTACTAAACATTTGATAGCTATTACCAAACTCTTTTTCCAGTGCAGTTTTAATTAGAGAGTTTGTATTTTTAGTAATTCCTGAGAGAAGGATAAGAAAAAGATAACATAGAAAAAGAAAGAAATAGTGAATGTACTCTCTAGCTGAATTTGCTGAAACTAGAGACCTGCATACAAAATACTGTTCGTGTCCAAACTCTTATTAGAGGATCTTTAGTACAGAATAGTATGCACCGCTACTTTACAACTTGAATCTCGCTAATCGCCGCGTGAACGATAATACGGTTCGCGCGGCGCAGCAGCATTGCGTATCAAAATAAACAACAAACTATTATCCAAACTCTATTCTCCACGACGCGACGGGTAACATTTAACGTATTCCGAGAAGTTCTGAGAAGTAATTATACACTAAATATTCTGTTTCTTTTTTCACTTCAAATTAGTTATTCGTACATGATTGATATAACGCGACTTCTCATTATTTCAATAAATAATTCGATTGAACGAGTCTATATATTATTGCGCGCTACAGCAAAATGATAAATTATGTCTAAATGTTTAAAGCGCAATAAAAGATTTAAACATTAATAAATGTGCAAAGTATAAAGAAACAAAATAAAATTATTTTATATAAATATATTATTTATATCATTTTATATAAAAAAAAACTTATTATCGTTCGATTTAGACCGTCGTTTTTTTATACTTTGCGTTGCAAAAAATAAGCGAAATCTAATTATTAATAAATATGTTATTGTAATGAGTTATTGATTGCCCGCAAATATCGCGACAATAAATTATATTTTCTATCGTTCTGAGCCTCATATTTCAAATAAAATATAAACCGCGTGAAATATTTGCTTCGTGATAATCGTTTCGACACATTCATAAAGTTTTAATTACGTGTTAATAAGAATTTACTGTAACAATTGTAAAATAAGCGTCGTCTACTTTTTACGATCACGTTTTGTACACTGAAAAAGAATGTTGCATTAACAGCATTATTTTAAGTGAAAGTAATCTTGTTATAATGTAATGAAACAAATAAAATTTTATTAAAGCATGAATACGTGATGTATTTGCTTTATTAATAGTACTATTAAATTAACAAAATTATTTTCAATTAAAATAATGCTGTCAATACGTTATGACATCCTTTTTTTTTCAATATAGAATAATACGAAGCGGAACGTGCCGCAATTTGTTGGCTTGAATCTCATTGTGCGAGTGATATTACGACGATCTTATGTGTAAATATAGCGCGACATCACGAGCCAGCAAAGTTGTCATCGTCTCGAAATATTAATACTATCATAAAATAAAACCGCGTCAAATATCTATTCTTCGCATTCCGATATAAATAAGTTAATATCTCAAATTTCGCGTTTTGTTTCACGAACTGATTAAAATCGTCTACTTTTACAGAAATTTTTAGCTGAAGGTAATGATTAATTATTTATTAAAGACTGTGCTTTTAATATTAAAATTAGTAATTAATAGTGTAATAAGATCAGAATAATTAATCATTATCTTTCAGTGTTATATTGGATTTTTGTAAATAGTGATTAATTTTTTTCGAGATTGAGAATAAAAATATCGTTGCTTAAATTTTAATTGACGAAATAATTGTCAATTTAATAATATATATATGTATATATTGTTAATATAGTATAAATATGTATATTACTAATAGCAAATTTAAATTATTACACGCGAATTACTTAATTATTTCTTTTAATGAGAATTTAAATGATATATATATGTATATATATATATATATATATATAATTGTTCTACTTAAATAGAGATTGATAAATATCAATATTATTTAAAAAATAAAGTTTATTTCTATTTTACTGTTTTATACTCTAAAAATTGGTTGAAATTAAAGTCAAGTTTTTTATAACAAGTTTAAATAATTGCTCTTTTCTAAAATATTTACAAAATATGTTATACGATTAAAAAACTATTAACATACGTACACATTTACAATAATTTTTCTTAAAAATTGATTTTTAACTGCAGGAAATAAAATACTTAAAACAAATTTTATCTTCATTCAAATTAAGTTCTGATTACAAATGCAACGTAACGGACATCGAATTAACTACCAAGATTTATTTATTAAATCGTATTATATTTTAGAACTGCTTTCCGCTAAGTTTACTCTCTCAACCGAAATACGATTATAAATAGAAATCTTAATGCTGAGCACGTTTACCAAAAGAACGACAAGAATCCAATTTTGTGTCGTACCTTTGAACGTACAATGATAAAACAATGATGTTTAATTGAATCGTCGTTGAGAAAATAAAGGAGATATATAATATCTGAAATATTTTAAATACTTGGCTCGGTAATATAAACAATAAATAATGCCTCTTTTATGGTGGTTACGTCGTTGTAACAATTTATCTCGCAGAAGGAAGATTTCTGAGATCGTGTCAAATACGCTGGTGTATGAATACGCGCGCTACTGCAAACCCGGGAGAACAATAGAGAAACTAACAGTGAAGCTGACGGTGAAGTCTGACATTTCGAGGAAGAAAGGAGATGTCGGATAATGTGACCAGTCGTCGGGACGCAAACATACGCCGAAACGAACTACTTCTCTTGGCCTTAATTATACTTTAGCAGCGGCAGCGGAATCATTCTCTTTCCGAATAAAAAAATCGGCTAAGTCCGCGTAGGCCGAACAGTATAAGATCAAATCTTTCATCCCTCCTGTTATTTCAGAACATCAATGATTCTCTTAATTCTTTTAGCGGAAGAATCTGCACTGATAACGATGAAAGCCACCCACTAATTCCCTTCTGGCATTCGGATTTTCCGGATGATCGATTCTTCTGATTCTTTCCTTAAAATAAAAGCAATTAAACATGGATTAGTCATTTCTTAATTTCAACATGTCTTTTTCGATTCAGTTTCATTTTAAGACGAGAGATTTTTGTACTATTTGATATTACATATATGACAAATAAAATTCTTACATGTAACAAAACAAAATTCTTTATCCTTTAAATTCATTTATTCAACATTTTTGCGAATTTAAAAAAAATTGCAAAGAAGAAAAAGAAAAGAAAAAATAAGTTATACCTACAAAGACAGGGCTACTCAAAATTCATTGCCGCGAATAAAACACTGGTGCGATTATCGTGGATTTTTCGAGCAAGAAAGAAAAATGCAAATTCTTATCCGACTTCGTAGAAAACGTAGCAGCATAGAAGCAATAAAAATGTGCTCCGGAAGTATCTCAAAGCTTTACAAACACTTGCCAACGATCAGGCATAAATATTCGAAGGAAATATCACGGTCTGCTGCACTAAAGCAATTTTTCGAAGTGTTTGCATTGAAACTCCAAAACTGTATATTTCAATACAAAATGAATGAACAGTATTCATTGTTCTAAATTATAATTGAATTAGCCGCTAGGTCCATACCTATAGTAAAAATCACATACCTTATCTACGGAACGAACGTAAATCTACTTTTTAATTATTTAAAGACGATAATAAGGTACAGCTCGTAATTATCTCAAGAAATCCAATTTAAGTTATTTCTCAAATAGCCGTTCTCTATAAGCTGTCCTCAACTGATTACGAGAACTATACCTGTGCGAAGTTGAGTAGATCGTTAATTTCAACGGAAAGGAGAATTCCTCTTCGAACAGACAAAAGTGTAATATAACGGAGTATAATGCGGAAGAGAAGGTAAGACAAAATTGAATCTCGCGATAATAACAAAAACGACGGAGAAATTGATATGCTACAAGCACTTCGTTATCGTGGCTTTAATCACCTGTAAAATTCTTTACAGAAAATGCAAACTCAAAGAAGTATTCATTATAGTTTTCCGATCTCGAAACTGGTGAAGTAGGAAGTGCATATAGAAGCAATCGATAGTTTTATTTATCATGATTAATCGTATTGTTTCAATATAATTCACAGAATATTATTATGAATACGAGAATTGATATTCGCGGGAATCCTCATTCGCAGCGTGCGCGTTGCATGTACAACGAATCTAACAGGTGTTTTCATTAAAATCATCGGTAATTTGGCGGCATAACATCATATGTCACATATTCGTATATAAATACATCTATAATATAAAATAATTACGATTATTTACATATTATATTAAAATGAGCAGAATATAATCTATCGAATTTAATTAAATATGAAACATATAAGCTGATTATTCTCTTATTATACATATTGTTCAAGTATAATACAATTTAAAACTGTAATGTAATTATTTCTCTAATTATTTTACATAACTTTTATAAGAAAATCTTAACGTAAATATGAAAGAGGATTCAAGTTCATTTATCTAAAATTTTTTAATATATTTTTGTAATTGCTTCGTTATAAAATATAAATAATGTAACTTTTTTAATAAAATTTTGAAGGTACTGAAAATAGCTTCGCTGTTTTTATCTTTATCGGGAAAGTCTAACTTTATAGAATTAATCATGGAGAAACTGGTTTCTTTTATGTCTTGTCTGATATGATTTTTCTTTATATTTCAGGTCGTAAAAATGATGATAGTCGTAGTAGTAATATTCGCAGTGTGCTGGCTTCCGTTTCATATGTACTTCATAGTGACATCCTATCTGCCAGAGATTACAAATGAACCGTACATCCAGGAGGTCTTCCTGGGCATATATTGGCTAGCGATGTCCAATAGCATGTACAACCCTATAATTTATTGTTGGATGAATACTAGGTAAGATTTTTGCTTTGTTATTCGCAATGCTTTTTAAAACGTATCACAATTTTAATATAATTGTAACACAGGTTTAATTTTTTCACGATGTTAGCGTTGTAAATATATCCAAGAGATTATTTCTCGAGAGTCCTTGTGCAGATTCTACAAACTTCGTGAGATAGGCAAATACATAGATACAGTATCGACGAATCCTCTCGTCATTTGTTAACAGAGTTCGTGAAAGTTTCCCTCTTCAACATCTTGGATACCGCGCAGTGCTTCGCTTCGTAAGTTTGCCCATCGCGATAAGCAAGGACTAACTTAAATTATTCTATGTTAATTAGTGGATCTACACAAATTAAACACGAGTCTTCGCTACAAAATATTGCTCTTAAAGTACAGATCCTCAATATAAGTTTGAGTTTCTATCGTTTATATATCTTATATTTTGTTAAAATGTCACGTATAAATTCTATTAATTTTCAAATTGTATTGGTTAACTTTTTTAAACTACTTTGATAACCTTTGTTATTAAGATAAAATGATTAAAAATGGACGTATTTACACATTTGTAAAATTACAGAGTATGTAAAAATAATTTGGTCATTTATTACACAATAGTGCAGTTTTATCTTATAAGATTCTTAATTAAAATTCGATTTCCGGCAATTCATTTTATCGTCGCTACCTCATCGAGAGTGTTTGACGAACTGTCGAGAGTTAATCCAATATAGCACACAAAAGATAAGCTTATCCGACTTTAGAGATACTTCGAGGGTAGGGAACGCTGGCAAAGTTATTATACAGAAATAGGAAGTAACGTCGTTGCCATTAATGCGTTTACACAAACAATCCATTTAAATGATGAATATCCATGATAATGAAAACGTGGTCGACCAAACTGAGATTCCAATATATGCAAAATAAGCGATTTATATCGTCATAGAGTTGCATCGTAAAGGATATGTTTTTAAATCCATATGCCAACTCAGTAAACGTCGCTGACCAATCGATGTCCATCAAGAAAAGCCGTGTGAATCTTCGGAGAGCAATTAAAATAATTTCACTTTATTCGCAAAAGGAAATGGGAATGAAAGTATTGAGACGAAGGTCGATGATCAAATTGTGGTTCGAATTCCCCTTTGCGCTCCCAAATCCCCTCTTACACGTCACACGTAACGTGCGTTTCGTTTCTTATTAATATCGGTTATTTATTTGTATATGAAAAAAAAAAGAATAAATGTAACGTCAAAACTAATAAAGTGGAAATGTAATATATGATGAACACCTCGCTGCGATGTAACAGGCATCCGGAGGTCAAACGCACAATTTCAATTTTCCACGTGCTATCGACAGAATATGCTTCAGTCTCATAAATATTCATATACGTACAACACTATACGCGAATATCATTGTTTTCGCATCCGGAACACGATGTCGTAATGATTGTGAATAATAATAACAATGGCGCAGCTATAGGATCGTAATGTATTATATAATAATAATTGAATTAGTTTTCTTTCTATATTATTACGTGCGTGATTTTTCATCCGGGACAATTAGGTGATTCTGCCAATGTTTTTTTCTTAAAAGATCATTCTTTTTCCGTATGTATCACAATAAGAATATGAGCTGCATGTGAGAAAACATTTGTGATTCACAATCGCTATTTTCAAAGACTTATTTTCTGCAAGTGAAAAAACAAATATATATATTTATGTATTATACATATATAATATAACGCATGAATTGTATCTTTGAATTGAATGAGATATTTCTCTTAGGAGAACCAAATTTATTTGATGACATGCACGATTTACTATATATCATTCTGTCTTCATGAATATATCAGAGAAAAAAGAATGAAACTTTGTGCTTTATGATGTGGCAAATAAAAATATTATATTAAAATTACTATGGCATATAAATAATCTTTGAATTAGATAATCTTAATTCTCTCTCGCTGAAGCAGATTTATATTTATATTTTTAGTGAGATTTCAGTAAATATATTCTACAATATAATGCTCATTTATTCATGTTCTTTACGTGTAAAAAACAAAGATTATTCGACTGAAAATTATCCATGCAATATTGTATCCCATACAGTACATCTCCAAGGGATGTTCCTAAAAATGTAGAATGTCCTTCGAATAAAATGCGCTGTAGGAGTATCTTGATAGTTTTAAGAATGAATCATGAGATATACTCCATCGATCTCCAACATGTTTTGTGCAGATTCCGCCGTGGCTTCGCTCAATTCTTCTTCTGGTGTCCGTGGGTGCGTGTGACATCGGAGCCGTCTCTGTCGCGTTCGGAGGCCGTGACATCCAGATACAGCTGCACTGGTAGTCCAGACATGCACACCAGAATATCGCGGAACGGTACGTGCACCTTCTCGGAGCACACTTGCACCACCGGTTCCACAACGCCTACAAGCGAGTCAGAGTCTCACTTCGAGGACACTGATCTAGCCCAAGGGAACACGCGAACATCTTCTATAGATTTGCGTCACTTGGTCCCTGACGTTCTTGTCGACGTCGATCGTGACAACGTTGTTGCGGTCAGGAATTGCACCTCGCTCTGATCATCGCGAAATTCCGAGCAAAGCTTACATCTTGCCTATGAGCACTCGAGTACATACTTGATTTAATGGAATCGAAGATACCGGCTCGTTCTTGAAGCGTATTAAATTATTTATGCATTTAATACGGAACGTAAAATTGTTATTCGACATAAAAATTGTTTGTACGAAAATTCGATGCCAGGTGAGAATCAAATATATTTAGTGTTAAATGTATAATGCAGATACGAGCTGTTCGCTTCGCATTCCGTGGTTCGTATCGATTACAATACAACAATTCTGACGGGAAGTAATAAACATGAAACGAACGCGAAAAATAAATTATGATTGCATGTTTGTCATTTGTTAACTTGCGAGAAATATTCTTTGCAAGATCAAGAATTAAACCTTTAGAATTTAAAGGAATAAATTTGATTAACAAATGCAAAACCATACAGAATTTCCATATCAATTTACTGCTGAAAGAATTAATTCTTGCTAACAAAATATGTTAAGATAAAAACATTTAGTATATATATGATTTTAACGCGCTTCCTATAGCACTTTAATTGAGTAGATGTTTTGTTGTTTGATTATTGTTATAAATACTAATATCATTTTATCTAATTATATTCTCATAAAATATCATTGAATTTTTATTTTTCACAGTATTTCCATCTATTATGTTTGAATTAAGAACACATATATCCTTAACATTTTAGTTATGTTACATGTTAAGTTTTTATTAATTTTAGAATTGCACGCAATAAAAAGTAACATTCACTTTTTTAGAGCCTTGTTTGATTTCTCATACATAACGATGAATTCGATAACTCGCACGAATTATATCTGAACGTACGCATACGATTAAACTCAACGGCACGAAACGGCGCTGTTAATCACCGTAGTATAATTGGATATAGCACGATACGTAGCAATCGATGTATCGATGCAAACAAGCCCTATTTCTAATTCGATAGGCACGGTGCGAATACCGCTGCACCTGCAATCAGTGAGAAGCGGAAACGACCGGCTGTTGGCTCATCATCGCGATCATGGCAAAAAATGGAGGACTTCGCAGACCAGAGGACACGTGTCCTGACAGGAGGAAGAAAACTCTCAGCAACAACGAGTACACACCTGGATATGAAAATATCTGGGAGGATATGAAAATATCGAAGTCTCCTTTAATTCTGGCTCTTTCCGTCAATCAACGATGCAATCGGCTCAATTACACCTGCGTTTACAGTATACTGGAAAGGAACGATTTCTTTCTGCTGTCAAGCTAGTCCTTGTATATTAATATTTAGGCCAAAAATACAATTATTTCGTTTCAAGAATTTAAATCGAGTTTCTCTCTCTAGTCACATGCGACATTTTTTAGTCGCAAAGAGATATCTGTGTTATTACATTATTATATCTAACTTAAAAGAGTAAAGCCAAAATACATAGAAAAACGTAGTGAGATAATGAGATATGAGCAGTAAGCAATTTGGCCAATTATAGCAGAAAACGTAACCATTGTCTTATATTTTCTATTGTGATTGGCCACTTCGCTTACTGCTTATGTTTTTCTATGTGTTTCTGGTGGTATTATTATATTGACTATCACTATAAATTATCTCTATTGGCGTACCATTCATAGTCTTTTAAAAAAAATCAACGGACCAAAATGTTATATTTACTGCAATTTCTTCATAGTTTAATATGCGATGTTTTTAAGAAAATGAACTCATTAAGAGTCACGATTAATCGATGTTAGAAAAATGTTATATTTAAAACTTAGGAACAATGATTTATAACACGTAACATCATCGCGTAATTGTCGTGTTCCTCTCGTATACAAGAATTCTTTGAATAAAAAAAAATCTGAAGAATTCAAGACTAAAGGTTCTTGTTTACAGCTAAGATATTTCTTCAATCAATAAGCTTAAGAATTAAAAGATAAAATTTACGCATAATTTAAACTAAATAAAATCAAAGATATAAAATTTCATATATAAAATTATATATCTTCACAGTCAACGGCAAGCTTTTTGTTAATAGTAATAACGATTGTAAATTATGTGAATACATTAAATGCGCACTAGATGTGGTTGTGAATTTGTAGAAAATAAGTCTAAACTTATTGCTATTATTTATTTTTTATTTGCAAAAATCTAAATTTCAATCGCTTCCTGTCTTATGAAATAAATTTAATACGTAATTTTATATTCAAAATTATTAATATCATAAGATAAGTAGCAAAGTTGGTCTCAACTTTTTAATATATGTAATGATAAAGTCCAATTATATTTTTTTATTAAATAATTATAATTTTGTTTTCTCTTGTCTCTATTATTATGTATGATATTTTAGAAGAGATTCGTTTTAATGTATTTTCTTTTGATACGGTCTTATCCTATTTATTCAGTAAATTCTAAAGAAAGACGAACAAAACAACGTTAATAAACTTAAAATGTATATGTAATAATATCTTTATAACTCATGTTCCTTTTAGATTTTCAGATGTTGTCGGAGCAAGAAATACTCTGGGAAAACAAACGCTTTTTAAGATACAATTTAAGTGTACATAATACATGTCATAAAATAATGTAACTCTAATAAAAGTATATAATTAGGGAAACACGCAGAGTCGTGATTAATTATTATGAATACGAGAACAACTAATGCAGCTGAAAAAATTGAGTACCAGAAAAACGCATTTCATCTCTTTGAATGGTCCAAAACAGTTCTGTACATTAATGACGTACACGAAATAATAAACAAAATATCTACGATATCGAGAAGGAATTTTTCATACCACAACTGTTGTGATATTTATAACTCGCTTTTTATATCAGCCGCTCTAACTGTTGGAATTTCTATCTAGATAAAACACGTTTTAAATAAAAAAAATAAACAAGCAACAATTTTATTTAAAATTTTTCTCAGAAATGTAAACTCATCGCAATTAAAAAGGAAGAGAAAAAGTGCAAATTTTGCATGCTGAGATATATATATATATATATATATATATATATAATTCACATATTTATAAAATATTCAAAATAATTAGAGAATTATTTTTTCTTGTTAACGAAAAACGCAGTCAAAACACACAGAAAGAATCATAGCTGCAATGTATATACGTTAATAGAATATATATTTGTTATCATATCAGAGACCACTAAAAGATGTAACTACCATATACGTGATAGAAATATAAAATGTAATTGAACGATATTCAAAGCTGCGCTAGTAAGATAGCAACTGAATGTAACGCAAGGAAGTGTAAATTCAACAGAATTATGCAAAATGCGGTTTATACGAATGAAATATTTATTCTATTCGTTCGGTACGATGTAGTTCCGTGTACCTGTGACTGTATATCTGATAGTCTATTATGATTGTATTCTGAAAATTGCGTAAATAAAATATCCTATTTTTTATGTAGCTGTTACTCTTTAAGTTAATGTTATAAAAAATTGCTTGTATATTGAAAGAAAAATCTAAGGTACAAAATTTCTATTGTTAAGGTAAATTCTATTGTCAGAGATATTATATATCATATAGATATACTTGAAAATAACGATTTTACTGAAAAATCTAAAAATTTGCTGGATACAGCTCTGAAAATAATTCTATTAGACCGCCAAAATAATTTATGTTGGAAATTGAAAAATGATGAACAATGCTGTAAGAAATGTTGATAAGAATATACTAGAAAGTAACCAGTTTGAGTTATCATTAAAATTATTTTAATGGGCTAACAAAATTATTTTCGTATTTGTAAATCTTTCAGGAAAATCGTTCTTTCCTTCAATGTTTATTATCTTTGAATACATGTTCAAGGAAAATATAAAATATTTTTTTTAGTTCGTTTCGTTATCGAAGAATGAACGTGATCAAGATGTTTACAAAAAATAATTATTATTATCATTCTGTAAATAAAGAGTAGATTGTATTCTAAAATCTATATATTTAAAATTTTATCTGTCTATAAAAAAATGTGAATGTGATAAAAGAAACAGCTATAACTTTAAAAACGACACTAATAACAATTAATTAAAGTGATTGGAATATTACTTTTATATATGTATACTATAAATAAGCACACTTTAATTTTAATGCTCGTTTTAATGTGAGCACTGTGCATTTATTTCAATCAATATAAATATTAATTTATATGCGTCATACACAAATTAATGTTACGTCGAATAAGTTAAGCGTATTTTACCCTTATTTTTATTAATTCTATCCCAAACCATACAATGAAATGTCCTTACGTCCATTTTCTCTATGTACAGCTTTCCCTGAGAAATAGAAACAAATTACTTTCTATATAACTAATTTGTTGTTATTCTACGTATTTGTAGTGTGATATGAGAATATTCCTGTTTCTGATATAACTCTTACTTACTTGTAAATGATCATATTCGTGTTGTGCTATTCTAGCAGACCATCCACGTGCTTTCCACGTGAACTGTTCGGCGGAAGCGTTTAATGCTTTAATTTCTACTTCGTAGGCTCTCGGCACAGCAGCAGAATATCCTAGAATACTTCCACATCCCTCGTAAAGAGTGATAGGTGTATAATCTATAACTTTTAATTCGGGATTGATAAAAATTGTCACTGGGATGATATTCATTTCACGAGTCTTCCTAAGACCCTCCTCAACCCCCTCCATAATTTCCTCTGTGCATTGGATTGCAAATATTTGCCAGGGAAGTCCGATTTGTGGTCCAGATAAACCGAACGTATTATATGCCCGCATAACATTTATCAAATGCTTGATTACCTAAATAATAAACAGCAATCACCAATGCAATTCTGTATTTTTATGTCAAATCATAAGATTTTTAATTTAGAATAGTAGTGACAATACCTACAATATAATAAAAAAGAATATTTGATAAAATTAATTTTAAAATTCACATCAATGTGAAAAAAATACGATATAAAAATTATTCTTGCTTTGCTTTTTATAAAATAATTTAAATTTTATTTTATAATTACTCTTAAAAAAAAAACATAATTGTTGAAAATAACTGAATGTTTTATAAAATTCACCTTCCCTTTTTTAATTTTCATATCTCACATAACATATTTATCATGTTTTCCATTTTTTAATATTGACGATTACTTTCAAAAAATCTGAAATAATTTGAGGTGAATAATGTTGGAAAAGTATTGTGATAAAAAAATATAAAGTTAGTCATTCAACAATTTCATTTAAATATTGGTAATTTCAAATTTCTTGAATTTTTAAAAATTCGCATTTCTCTAATCTAAAAATCTTTAATAGTAATTCTACAATGTGCTTTTTGTTTCCTTTTTCTTGTTGTTTGTCTCTTGCCTTTTCATCAAAAAGAGACAAACAGCAAGAAACAGGAAACAAAGAGCATATTGTAGAATTACCATAAAAATTTCTAGAAATGTATCTTGATGAATAGAACATCAATAATTCTTTGCATAATTTTTCATAAAGTAGGAAAAAAGAAAAAAATTATGATAAAAAAGTATTTTTTTAATTGTCACTTTCGCAATAGTATATAGCAAGTTAAAACTTGGTAAAAATATCCTTATTGAAAAAAATCACGTCACAAAGTTACACACATCACAAAATTATGTAAATAAAACAAGTAAAAATCGCATAACGGATTGTTCCAAATCAGTATGTTTTATCATATTTTTTTTTAAATCGCATAATTTGAAAAATCACATAATATTAAAAATAATTTCATCTCTCATATAATTTTATAGTTATCGAATTGTAAATAATTAAATGATAGAAATAAATGAAAAAAACATACGTGAATTAAAAAAATCGTATTGATTTAGAATCCGTTATGTGATTAACATATTTCAATTACTTATTACATGATTTCGTTACGTAACTTTGTGACGTGACTTTCTTTAGTAGAAATTTCTTCCATGGAGACCTAACAGTTGACCTAACAATATAGCAAATCTAATTTATAGCGTGGAAGCCAATTTCATATACATATTCAATTACATTTTGAAATTCCGCCGTTCTTATAACTTCAGGTTCTATCTTCATGGTGTGACCGCGCAAGACAGGATCGCCAACTTGACAAATGTGTCGATATGGCAACTCGTTGGAATGCATACCCAGCAGTCGTTGGACAGTTTCTTTAATTTTACGAATACTTACGAATCTCACATCGTTTCTTTTAATGGCAACGACACGCGAGGTCATATTAGTGAAATGATGTATTCGAAACATTATACTCAACGCTTGGATATCACTGCACACACGATATTAAAAAAATTTTTTTAAGTGAGGTTATTTACTATCTATCACACTCATTTCTATTCGTGTTTCTCCTCCTGATGATGACGAAACACCGGAAACTTACAGCGCCGAATGCTAAGTTTCGTTACCATCGAATTACCTCCCGAGACGAAGCGATTGCGCCGGAAGAAACTCGATCGATAATATCACAACGAGCATTACGCGCCATCTGACAAGAAATTTTTTTTTCATCGCACTTGAATTTTCGTTTTTATCAAATATATCCATTTTACAAAAATGTATATTAGGTCAGCTACATAGAAAATAGGCTATATTATTAATAATATTATATTAATTATATATTAAATTCAAATATAAGTCAGTAAATTTTTGCAATTATCAAAATGACACACCGGGAAAGAACGCAGAATACTATTCGATGTAAATATTCGAGCAATCAATGCGATATTGCTCAATACAGAAATACAATGACAAATTTGAAATTTATTATTGTTGTAGACAGCAAATTAACGGAGCATAAGCGTATGATTCTTTCTGCTGTTAGAAATTCAACTCGGCGAATTCAACATCAATCCCTGATTATTGATAAATACCTGATAATGATCTTCCACACGTTGCATCCTGACTGCATTTCCACAGAATATGGAATCCGTAAGCTGGCCAAGACAACGGTTCCTTGGTCGACGCTTAAAGGTTATACTGCCGATATTTGATCAATACACCATAGAAGATGACTCACGATACACGTTACGTTCAGATCGTACATATACACTTTGTATTTTCATCACTTGAACTATTAACACACACATACACACATTGAGATTTCTTTTAGACGCTAGTAAAAGCAAGAAATACACGGAGCAATTTCAACTGCTCGTCCCGAGTTTCTAGATTGGGCGCGCAATTACGATTCTGTGAAGTTTCAAATTGAGGGAACCAATCACATTGCGATGATCGCGCTCACTGTGAACGCGTTCAGGAAGACACTATTACAATGTTGCCAGGTCCATGTTCAAAAATTATTCCATTATATTGCGATTTTCTCAATATTTTAGCCATATAATTTAGATATCTCTTAATATTTTCCTCTCGAAAAATGCCTCATAAATTCTTCCAAGCGTCTTCTCTTCTAAACCTCCAAAAAATACTTCGCAGAAAATATATCCTCAAATTTAAAAAATCTTCCAACCTTGGAATATAAATAGCGGTAAATTCTAGCGGTTTATGTCTTCATACGAACAAATGCGAAATTAATTCACAAAATTTAAAATATCAGTTTTATATCCCAATTAGCGCACAACATAAAAAAAGCATAATATAAAAAATATTTTTTAGTATTTATTTTTATAAATATATTTACAATTAAATAAGATTAAAAAACTTTTTATAAATATTATCTACTGATTAATACGATGCGAATCAATTTATAGAAAATTTACATATGTAAATTTTAAAGTGATAAATCAAATTAATTTAATTATCATAGATTTAAATAAATACTAACTTCTATCTTACGTATCTGGTAAATTTGTTTTTATCGACTTTTCGTAGTAATTCCCGATAAAAAAACCTTCCGTGTTTTCTTCCCGTTACTATTTTACATTTGATCTATAACTCTAGAAAACTATATTGCCATTTATAGTTGTTAAGGCAAAGTTAAGACAAGGAAGAAGATCACAGTATGTAAAATTACTTTAAATTGAACAAATAAATTTATTCTCCCCACTTATCCAATATATGTTTCATCCAATACAAGATAAAAGTGTAAGTAATAATTATTGCTATAAATTATTATTGTAAACGTTTTATTATTATTATAAAAGTAGATATGGTTGTATTAATATATATGTTTTGATATTTTCTATTCGAATCTTATAATGTTAAACACGTATAGATATAATATATATAAAAGGATACGTGCATTATGTACGTTTAGACAATACTCTGTATATTATACAGAGTGTTCAGAAATTCAAGGATAATCTTTATTGGAGCGTAAAACTTCGTAATAAAAAATCAAGTAATAAAAGTGCAATAAGATTATCGTCGAATTTCTGGGCACTCTATATATGTATATTATAATTATGCAATAAAAACAAAATTAATAAAAATTATAATTTTTAATTTCCAGTTTAAGTTGTTTTATCGCAACTCAACGTTGTAACTGTGTTAGACAACCTACTCTTGCATCATAACTGTTTCACAATGGACAGAATGAAGATATTGTGATAGCGATGCAATATCTCAGTTGTTGCAATACCATTTTTTAGTTTAATGCTGAAGATAATTCAAACCGGAGTCGAAACGTATACATTTATTTAACGTATTGTCTGTTAAATTGTTTTTTGCAATATAAACAAACTGCGGTTGACCCTTATGGCCTTGTATATTACATTATTTTCTTGTTTTATTGTATAAAATTTATGTCACAAAAACATATTTGATAGCAAACTATTCATTTCTTCGGCGTGAAATGTATGAATACCTCTTCGCTCGGCCGGAAAATGAGAGAGCCGCCGTACTTAATTGTGTCGAGTGTTTTCACACTTTTTACTCTCCATTTCCTGAGAATAGCAGTCAACACGATTTTCTCTTCGAGTAGAGCGAATCTTTGGCCTATACAGTTTCTCGGTCCAGCGCTGAACGGAACATATGCATACGGGTTCCTATTCTTCGAGTTCTCTGGAAGGAAGCGATCCGGATCGAATTTCATTGGGTCCGGCCAAACCGCTGGGTTTCGATGTGCTAATGCGATCGCTAATATGACGGTGGTATCTTTCGGAAGTATATAATTATCTACAAAAAATTAAATAATTAATATATGTATATGTATGTATATATAATTATTACATACGAAGAATTAACTCAATAATTCTTTCTTTTTCATGAAAAATTTGCAAGAACAATTTATTTGCGAAAACAATTAATTTGAAGATACCGTAGCAAATCGAATATTGTTTGTTAAAACCTAAATTCAATTTTTTTCTGGTTGACGAATTTAACTGATAGACCTCTAGTTGCGGGGCTAGAAGATCAATTTCAAATAAATTTCTCGCGGAAAATCTTTAATTATCAGTATTCGACGCAGATCGTGCGCGTCTAAATCTAAATAAGACTAATCAGAATTTGCACACATTAGTAAATCAAATTCATTTAATCAATTCTAGAAAACGCTAGTCAAAGTTCAAACTCCAAAGATTGATTGTTAATAACAAAGAAAGACATCGCCCTATGTGAGTATGAATATGAGCCTCTCCGAGACTAGTCGTTACTGTTTCAATCAGTTAGACTTGGTATTTATTATACAGAGTGTCCAGAATTTAAATGTCAAAACTTAGAGAGTGGGTAAAGGATTGATAATAAATTAAGAAAAAAAGTAAAAGAAATAAACTCGTTTTTGTTTCGTTTTGAAGAAAATCGCAAAAAAGACGAAACGTAGTTGCTTCGTTTTTGGACATAAAGGAATAGTGTCTTGACCACTCCGATCACCTGATCTGACACCACTGGACTTCTTTGTGAAGAGGGTCCTAAAGCAGGAAGATTATTCGTTGTCAATCAACTCAATAAGTGAACAATTGAGAAATCGAATCGAAGCTGCAATGCACTAAATATCACCAGATCAGTGTTTGGTTGCAACACGAGCTGTCCGTACAGATAATATGCTTGCATTTCTGCAAGAGGCCAACATTTTAAACAATATATCTACATTAAGCAAGAATAAATACAACATGAATAGGTAATTAAAAAAATACAAAAACAAAAATTACGTTTTGTCTTTTTTTCTATTCCTTCTATTTTCTCTAAAACAAAGCCGAAACGAGCATATCTCTCCAAACGTTTTTTCTTAGTTTATTGATTCTCTACACATTCCTGAAGCTTTGACATTTAACTTTCGAACACTCGGTATATTTCTATCAGTCTTCAATCACTTATTCGATTTTAAGTTCGTGAAATGCGGAGTTTTCACGGCAGGAAGCCGAAAATCATCGCAGTTTTTTTTTCATCTCTCAGTGGCATCAAATACAATGATTCTCAGAAAAATCCCTGAAAAGATACGGTACAACCCGGGAGGACTCCTCGCTGCCCGCAAAGCCAATTCAATCAAATTTCTTTAACTGTGTAAGTATGTAATTAAATTTCTTTCACTTTTATTTTATTTTTTATTACATTCGTTTATCTATACTCTCTTTCTCTCTTCTTATCTTTTCTCTATCTTTTTCTTAAATTTTTATAATTCAAAAAATTCCTTAAAACACAACATCTTCCCAGCTTGATTCTCCTCTTGTCAAAATATTTAAGTAGCAAAATAACTTTAAGTAAATCACTCCTTTTCCTGTCTTCAAATTATTTGAGCGGTAAAACGCTTCAAGTCATTTCTTACTCTACTCTGCACGAATTTCTTAAACGATAAAACGCTTCAAGTATTTTGCTTCTTTTCTGTTCACAAATTAACGCTTTGCATAATTCGCTATTCTCCTATCCGCAAATTGCTTAGCCATAAAATACCATTCTTAAACCTTCCCCCTTTTCTCCTCAAGAATTTTCAACATTTTTTTCCACAATCCTACCATTTTCCCTTTTCCTTTAGTTATCGATTATTATCCCTAATAATGAAAGAACTTTTTTAAATAGATGATGTAACGTAACAAACATCGCGTGGAGCGAACGAAGCGCGTGAAAATCGAGTCTTTAAAAGAATTAAATATTCCCATCATGAGAAACATTCAAATTGGGGAATTTATCTTAGAGAAAGCTCGTTGGCAGCTTAGGAGAGCCGTTCTAGGACAAAAACATTGTGACCGCTACGTTAAAAACGTCCGCTAATAGATATATCTGACAGACGCAGGTCACAACTCCATAGATTTTAGAAATGAGACTCTGACATCGAATTAATCCCTATCTCCCTGGAAACAAATTTCTTCCTCTCTCCTAATTCGTTCACTTTCCCGTGAGATAAAATTATTCTGTGAGTCTTGGACGTAACAATATATATATATATATATATATATATATATATATATATATAGTTATACATACATACATATGTATATATGTATGTATAATATGGATTACATTCGTCTAAAAATTGCTGTGCGAGCAGAAATGTTGCGACGCAAAATCCCGATGTGGAACTTTTAAGACACGTCGTTGTAATTATAATCATTACCATGTTCATTATGCTCATTGACCTGCTACAATATATTGCTTGGAGCGAGAGTGTACTAGGGTATTAGTGCAAGCATAGACATGGGCACATTTTTCCCTCAGCATAGCGACTAATACTGAAGATGAAAATAAATAAAGAAATCTGTAATTTTTCAATTTTTCAGCTTTGAACACAAAATCAGCGTCAAATAGATTAGCATGTATATTTTAATCGTAAAAAGAATTTTCATTCTGTGAAATTACTACGAAGAAAGGAGAGGAACGTTAAAACGCTAACTTTATCAGTAATACTATATAGGCATTCCCTAGCTTAATCACTTAAATGAATTTATACAACTCATATGCATTTTTTGAGATTCTTAAGTAGTAGAAAAAATTATATCCTACCTATTTTTATATCTTCCGTTAGTTCCCTTGAGATTACAGGAACACTTGGAAATATACGGAGTGTCTCCTTTATGACTCTGTCAAGATACTTTAATTGCGACAGCTCCTTTACTCTGGCTGGTGCTTCTGAATCTCCAAAAACCTCTTCGAGTTCCTCGTGAACTTTTGTCTGTTGCTCTAGATTATTCCCCAAAAGGAAGAGCGTCCAAGTTATCGCAACCGCAGTTGTATCGTGCCCCTATTAACATTTTTATATTATTTCATACGTCCTTTTAGTAGATATATTATTTTGCTAATTTAATTAAATAAAGAGAAAATTTAATGTTAAAAAAAGTTGGAAAATTTTAATTTTAATTTTGGACGTTTCACCTCAAACATGAACGTGTCGACTTGTGCTCTCAACTCATCATCGGTCAAAGGGGTGTCATCTTTCTCATTCTGATCTAATAATAGATCTAAGAATGCCTTTCTCTTCCGTTTATCTAATATAATAAATTTTATTAAATAAAGAATATTTAGAAAGTAGATCAATTATGTGTAATTTGTAAAATATGTACAATATACAATTAAAATTTATAATACCTAGGTTAAATATTTACAGTACCTATGTTAAATTCATTGTCTTCATTTTCGAGATCTGTATAGTCGTTTTGCGATTGTCGTTCAATCTTCCTCTTATTTATTACCTACATATATAGAATTTATCGTTTTAGATATTAACATGAACATTCCTCAAATAAAATAATGTAAAAAATGTAGTAAAACTTTAACATTGCTTAAAGTTCTTAAATATAAATACAAAGACGTTTTTAGCATGTTTATACCTCTTTTGTAAATCCATGCAATATATCAAGCGCTGATTTAAATTGTTTCCCTGCAGGCAATGAGTAGAACAACCAATCAAACCAATACCACGGTTGAAATAATCGATCCATTATTAATGAAGAAGTTCTAAAAGTACGATTGTCAATTGTCGTAAATAAACTACATATATAATTAATTATTACAACTTAACATTAATTCTTGACATGTAAATGATATGTCTGTTCGCGTTGCATGAAATCCCCAAATAATTTTGCACTTAAAATGAGATAGATAGGTATATATTCGGCGTTAAAAAGAGAGAAAGCGAAGATGGTAAGTGCAAAAAGTGCAAGCAACGCAAACGGACCTAATAACTTATATTAGCACCATTTCATTAATAACATTGTCCGATAAAACATTTTTTGCAACACGAGTATGAATACTCATTCTCTATGTATTTTGTTTTCTAAACAAGGCCAATTATTATCATTATGTCACAATTTGGAACAAATAGTATTATAGAGATAAAAAGTGACTATTGACGTTTTTATGACATTGTCAAAAAATTCATTAATGATTCACAAAATAAGCATTAAAATTTCCAAATTTAAAATGCATTTCGTTTTAATGACTTTTTATGTATTTATAATGCTTTTCTTATATAATATGTGAGAAAAAATTATTACTAAATTACTATATCATCATATCATAAAAATAAAAAACACATCAAAACAAAACAAAATGCAAAAGAGAAATTTTAAAAATTAATCTTTTTACATTAAAAAAATTTTAACAAATAATTGTTTGTTCACAATTTTATAAAAACTTTTATAAATTTGTCATTTTGATGCCATTGTTCTTGAGATTGTAACATAATTTTGTCTAATACACAGATTTATATTCGGCAAGCAAAAATGCATGGAAAGTAACTATTCGCACTTGTGTTGGAAATAGCATTAAACAGTATAATAGCATTATAAAAATTTTGGAAACTGACAGATGTACTGTTGACGTATATTTGGTTACGGCTTCTTGAGCATGTATATTTACACCCATTGCTGTTTCTGCAAGATAATAATTAAAATTATTGACAAAGTATTTATCATATCATGTCGCCTATAGTGCTATGATACAATTTAAGTTAACATATTTTTATATTTTTCTTCCTATCCGTAGAATAATTGATAAAATTTAGTGCAGCAAAAAATATACAACAAACAACACATTTTTTCTCGCAAAATATTATAATTGTATACATATTGTAATTAAAAATATGGTACATTACCGCAGATAATATCGAGAGCAGCATTGATAATAAAAGGAAACGTATTAACGGCTTCTCCTGGATTCTTTTCTATCTCTTTTTGAAGACATTTTGTCAAAATCTCTGCTTTTTCAGATACAACCACAGCAAATTGATCTAATATACTAAAATGGAACGTCGGCCCGATGAGTTTTCTATCATGGAACCATTGTTTACCTAAAGCAGTATTAAAATGTAATATGATATGTAAAAATAAAGTTATAAAAATATCACAAAAAATAAAGAGAAACTTTTACAAATTCACGAGGAAATACTTCGACGTGTAAATTTCATTACTTCTCTCTATTGGTGTAATTTACAAGATTCAAAATTATTTTGACAACCCGAATAGCTACATTTTGTTAAAAAGTGTTATATTTTTATTTTGTATGTATCTCAACAAAGCACATGAAAGATATTACGTATTTAATATTTAAAATAGAAAGATACAAATTTTTTTAATATTGTAATTCAAATAAAAAGATTAATTATTGTCAATTTTAGTACTGGAAATACAAAATATAAAATACTTTTATATGTTTCGTGAAATATGAAATACAAAATATTTTTATGCGCTTTGTCGAAATACAATTGTTTTACAAATACTGTTTTTTTAAATAAAAGTATTTTGAATACATATCCAGCTTCAAAATAAGCAGGAATTTATTTTCAATAGAATTCTAAATGTGAGAAAAAAATAAATACGTAATAAATATATGAGAAAAATAAATATGTGATTTATTGTACGTTTACCTGTAGATAATAAAAGTCCGTTGCCCAACCAAGGTTTCATCGTATCATAGAAATCACCTTTTGTGATATTTACGGTACTGGGAAAAATATGCTGTAAATATTTAAAAAAGGATACAATCGCATAATCCAATAATATAAAAAACTGTATAAAAAATTTTTGTAATATAAAATATACAATCATTAACAAAAAAAAGCAGACCACTAAATGTCAGCACAAGTTTTTGATATATTTGAGTAGCGATACCTCAAATAAAAATCATTATACTGATATGAACAAAAGTTCAAATTAAAGTTTGAACATTCCTCTTGATAACCAATATGCAGATTAAATTTGAATAAATATGTAGATTAGAGGAACCTCTCAATGATTTATATCTTGTACATAACATATGTTGTTAAGATCATGATCCTGAATGATCTTGAGAAAATTTTAACCGTCGAACGTTACTCGTAAAAAAGTTATAAACAAAAAAAGTTTAAAAAATAATGTTTCATTTCTGCTATATAAAATTAAATTTTTCAGCTTTAAATTAATTTCCTGCTTTAAAAACATTACTTTCTTATATAATTTTGATTATATAAATTATATAAATTTGAATTACACAAAGTGTATTACAAAATGACAGGCACATTGAAAGATAAGAAAAAAATTGTCTTATTCAAACTTATTAATCTTATTTATAAATTATTGCAATACTCAGGGAAATTGGTTGCCAGGTACAAAAGTGTATGAGTTTTTAAAATTATTAATTTCCAAACATACTCATATTTGGAACATTTTTCTACAATTTTTTTTTTACAAAGTCGAGATATCCTTATTTGGGCATATTAATTTATGTTAAAATTTAGTGGCTCATCAAACAAGAAACAAAAAGCACATTGTAGAATTAGCCTTACTAGTTCTTTTGTATTACATAAATATTATTTTTAAATTAAAAGTCTTGTACTTAACTATTATTTTATAAATATTATTAGAATGCAAAAAGATGCTGTTTCTACGTACTTGAATAATGTATTATAATAATTATCATAAAAAATATAATAAAAGTTATTTTTTGTTAGTAAATGAATTTTATTTACCTCCAAGTATTCTGGCTTAAACACGTTAACATAAGGTGTGATTCCGATATATTGTACGTATAGTCCGTCTTCTTTATAGTTTTCCATTATCCTTGTATGCAATTTCAAGTGCTCTAATGATTAAATTTATTAATTATTATATTAATAATATATTATTATTAATTTAATTACTATATATATTTAAATATAATTATATAATATATATATATATATACATATATTATATTTAAATAGTAAATTTTTAATTTTAGAGCTGGCTATCTCAAGACGCTGTATTAGTTGAATTATGTTAGAGACAAAAAATAATACACAGATTAATTGCTCCGTATAGCTATTTTCATTTTTCTTATAATAACAAAACACTGCAACATTTTTTGACATCTGAGAAATATATAATTTGGAATTATATTTTACACTTCCACATATATGTAACGTGTTGAACAGATATCTCAGTTTGTCACAAATTTTACAGACTTCAGAATTATGAAATTACGTTTTTAATATATGTAACATGTTGAAGTTTGAACAGATATCTCAGTTTGTCACAAATTTTACAGACTTCAGAATTATGAAATTACGTTTTTAAGAAAAAACTGAGAAATGAAGCTATATGTAACAATTAACTTATTGCAAGTCGGTTGTTGTCTCTGACATGCAACAAATATGACATTTCGAGATAACCGAGCTTTAAGCTGTGTGCAAATATACATACGTAAATGGCATTGTGTACAAAAATAATGATAAAATCTTATGTATAAAGTTCTTTACCATATTCTGATAACTTCATTAACTTTAACATCGAACCAATAACAGGTGTAGATATACATATGTAAATTGCATTGTATAGAAAAATAATGATAAAATCTTATGTGTAAAGTTCTTTACCATATTCTGATAACTTCATTAACTTTAACATCGAACCAATAACAGGTGTAGGTATGTTTTTGATTTTCCGTCGAATGACATAATGATGACGCACTGTTGGCAGAATTGCATAAATCACAACGATGCATAGAGTGCACAGTATCAAAAGGACTAAATCCATTGTAATCTGCAAATACTTCAAATAAATATAACTTATCAAACAGATTCATGCTTATTAGATTTGCAAAAGTAAGACTACATTGACATTACTATGAGATTATGTTGATATTGTTAAAAAGTTATCTCAATATTAATTATACGCACGCACGCTCTCACGCATACATAATACTTAAAAAATATATGAACTATCTGTACTTACCGTTTCTTTAAGTGAATATTACTGCAACACTGAAATTTCTTATTAATATACCGTTGGCATTTGATTTAAATATTGTTTCTTTGACATTGATTAATACTTTGCAATTTAAATTTAAATCATATTTTGTTGAATAATGTAACGTGCAATTAGATATACAACAGAATAATGTTCCTATAAATTCTATAACAAAGAATAATTATGGAAACTTTCGTTCCTCTTAAGTCAAGGTTTAATCACTGAATGAGATTGCATGTAAAAATCATGCTTCACGGTATCTCGATATCCCTTCTCTACCCAACACTTGCCATAATATGCAACAATTGGATGACTAAACCGCAAATTGCGCACTTGAGTTTAAATATTTGAGTTCCTCAGTATTTCCAACAATCAGGAAAATACTATATTGTAAACCGCGCTTTTATAATTAATGAGATAAAACGGAAGTAACTATATATTTAAATTTAATAATGCACGTGGAAAAACGGCTATCGTTACCACGACCAAAAGTCGCTCATTAATACATTTTTTTGGTTATAAAAATCGTATTGTGATAACACAGACTGATATAGGAAAGACCCGGTCAAAAGTTCAAATAGTAACAAATACATCAAAATGTAAGATTTTTGATCTCAACTTTTTTATATAATTAAGAGATAATATATGTTTTAAGATTTATTGAGCATTTTTCATAAATATTGATTTGGTTTTTAAAAATAACCCCGGAATAGGGGTTATATAAAAATTTTTAGAAATAACTTCATGAGTCAGACACATACATACCTACCCTTAAATCGACAGCCTCTTCTTTTATATTTTCTAACCATTTTTATCGTGTTTTCTAAAAGAACATAAAAAAATTGTATTGTCCAATTTAACTTTGCCCAATTAACTAATTTAATTTTATTTAATAATAATTTAATCTATCCAAACAATTTTGCACAGTTTATACATAGCCATATGTACACAGTAAAAAAAATTGCGTATTTATGTTAGGAACGATCCTCTCACGTCTGTGTTAACAGTTTGAGTTGAATTTTTTAATAGGTTAGGTTTATATCGAGTGTTAATTTAACATAATGTGATTATGTTGTTTAAATATTTTGTGTGAAATTGATATTCAACGTTTCTTAGTGGACTCAAAATGACACAATTTATGAGTAAATGGACAAAGTAACATAAAAAAAGTGTGTTTTAAAACGTAAATTCTAAGATAAATGAATAAAATACGTGTTAATTTAACACATCATAAATGTTTATTTTTCGAAAAAAAAAAATGCCCTTACCACGGTTTGCTTGCTAACTGTATCAATATAGTATCTTTTTTGTATTTATTTTCTTACACTAAACATATGTTCATCTTGTATTAAATTAACCCAAAAATTTGAGTGGACTGTCTGCGACATGCAGTTATGTTAAATTCGGCACATTTTTTTTAGTGTGTATAAAGAGATTTATCTAATTATATTTTTATCATAAAGACGCACGTAAAATATGATTACATAATTTTTTGTGTAATATAAAGGACGGTGAAGTATGGACAAGTAAAAATAACAATATTATATAATACCAATTGCACCAACCTAAACATTCTGAATTTCGCTAAACAGTCAATGAATTTAATATAATAATAAACAAACTAATTAATATAAGCACCAATTGCATGAATAAATTTTTTTAATTTAAATCATGGAAATTGTTGTCACATCGTTGAATTATTTAAAACTCTCTTCATGGTTGAAAGTATAAGTCTCTTCTCCCAAGTAAAAACAATTCCACAAACGCAATTTAGAGGATGTTTCCGGACGAGCTAATTTCAATGATTTGATTTTTATTAAAGATTGTGAATGCTTGAAGCAGTTGGTTAAATATAGCCTCGATATTGCAAAATAACATATATTGATACAAACATGATTAGGCATGATTAGATAATTCTATCGATGACTCATTGTCAGTTATTCTTACACTAACATTGCATAACGATAATGTTACATTCGACCAACTGCAGAGTAATCGACGTAATCTGCGGTACATCCTAGTCAGAAATGATAATGGAAAATCGATATCGATTCGATGTGAATTCGACGTCGAAATCATCAAATCGATTCGGTGTCGATTCCATTGTCATTTCTGACTGGGAATGTGAATAAGAAATCTCAGGTCAAAAGAATGAAGAGCATCCATGCAACAACAGTCCAATTAGAATGCCTCATGCAACAGAGAAATGTTAAGTTCTATTTCGAAATAAACATTTGTAAATTTACTTTCTCTTCTCGGTTTATTTTCTTTTTCTAGTTTCTACTTCTATATTCTCTATAACACCTTCCTGAAATTCTCATGCTTTTAATCGAATTTTAACATCATCAAATAAAAACCATAAGTTTTTATAATAATCTAAAATACACGAAACAGTTTAATCCACATGTCACTTCGATTAAAATAACATTTAGACGTTGATGCGATCTGATCGCCCAACACTGGAAGTTCATAAACAAAGTTCATCTCGTATAAAGCTTCATCTGGATTCTATAATGGCGTACAATATATGGATGGCCTATTGAGAATAGGGAGTTTTTACAATACCGTTTATCTATGATACAGTGAACACCAAAGTCACGTTATCCTTTTATTAATTAATTATACAGAAAAAGATAACGTGAGTTTAGCGTTCACCGTATTTGGATAAAACGATATCGCAAAAACTGCTTAACGTGCGATGGACCATACGACAAAATTATAATGTTTTATTAAGTATATATTTTTATAGTATTCATTATAATATTGAAAAATCATATGACATTAGAAATAATTTCATTTACTATATGATTGTATTGTTATTGAATTTTAAATAATTAAATAATATTGTAGAAATAGAAGAAAGTCATTATGTGACTTTTAAAATTTACATATTTTAATTACATAATTTTATTATGTAATTTTGTGACATGATTTTTTTTAGTAGGAATCACTGCTATGTATATACAAAATATAAACGTTAAAATAACAATTGTATAAACATATATGATCAGCTTTATAAATTAAATATCTTTCTTTCTCTAAGATCAATGATCCATGGTACTCTGAAATTTACAGTACCCTAATCTATCTTATTTGCTGAAACTGTTTATTTCTTCGGCGTAAAATGCATAAATACTTTTTCAGTTGGACGCAAAATGAGAGAACCGCCGTACTCGATCGTGTCTAATGTTTTCACACTTTTCACTCTCCACTTCCTGAGAATTGCAGTCAACACGATTTTCTCTTCGAGTAGAGCGAATCTTTGGCCTACACAGTTTCTCGGTCCAGCGCTGAACGGAACATAAGCATACGGATTTCTATTCTTCGAGTTCTCTGGAAGGAAACGATCCGGATCGAATTTCAATGGGTCCGGCCAAATTGCTGGGTTTCGATGTGCTAATACAATCGCTAACACGACTGAGATACCTTTCGGAAGTGTATAATTATCTAAAATAGAAGAAATAAATTAATATACATATATCAACTGCAAATTTGTCTACATAAAACATTGTCTTTGCCTACACGTTTTTTATGATCTGAAACTTAAAATTTTATGTGAAATTATTATAATGTGACATCATCGATTTTTAAACATACTGCACTTGCGTAATTTTTAAGTAATGGATTGCAAATTTGTCTACATAAAACATTGTCTTTGCCTACACGTTTTTTTATGATCTGAAACTTAAAGTTTTATGTGAAATTATTATAATGTTACATCATCGATTTTTAAACATACTGCACTTGCATAATTTTTAAGTAAATTGTATGTATAAATATTATTTCTTATTTTTTTAAATTGTTTTGCATTATATTTAACTATTTTATAAATTATACATATATATTGATAAATTCCTTAAACATTTTTTTAGTTAGCAAACAAATTACCTATTTTTACATCCTCTACTAATTCCCTCGTAATTAAAGGTACGCTTGGGAATATTCGAAGTGTCTCTTTTATAACTCTTTCGAGATACTTTAAATGTATGTATAAATATTATTTCTTATTTTTTTTAAATTGTTTTGCATTATATTTAACTGTTTTATAAATTATACATATATATTGATAAATTCCTTAATCATTTTTTTAGTTAGTAAACAAATTACCTATTTTTACATCCTCTACTAATTCCCTCATAATTAAAGGTACGCTTGGGAATATTCGAAGTGTCTCTTTTATAACTCTTTCGAGATACTTTAATTGCGACAGTTCTTTTGTATTGGCTGGTACCTCTGAATCTCTGAAAATTTCCTCGAGTTCTTTGTGAACATTTTCCTGATGCTCGAGATTATTGCCCAACAGAAATAATGCCCAGGTTATGGCAACCGCAGTTGTATCGTGTCCCTATCATTTTATATTATTATTTTGTATTATTATTTTATACGTACTCTTAACAATACTTACAAAGGTATGTTGCCAAACTGATAAGAGAAAATTTTATATTGTAAATTAGAAATGTTAAATTTTAACTACGAACATCTTACCTCAAACATAAATGTATCGACTTGCGCTCTCAATTCATCATCAGTCCAAGGAGTGTTATCTTTCTCGTTTTGATCTAATAATAAGTCTAAAAATGCTTCTCTTTTTCGCTTACCTGATACAATAAATTTTATTAGATAGGGAATATTTAAAAAATAAAAATATACGTATGGCATATGGTGCGTAATTAAAATTTATAATCGTACCAATATTAAATTCACTATCTTCATTTTCAAGTTTTGTGTTTTGCGACTGTCGCTCAAATTTTCTCTTACTTATCACCTAGAATTTATCATGTTAACTAGAATTATTCATGTAAACATGAAATTCTTTTCAATGAAGTAAATGTGAAAAAAAATTAATAAATTTAGATATTGTTTTTAAATTTCTTTAAATATAGATATATAAATATTATTAGAGTCCCTATAGTATACCTTTTTTGTAAATTCATGTAATATATTAAGCCTTGATTTAAACTGTTTCCCTGCAGGTGATAAAAAGTATATCCAATCGATCCAATACCACGGTTGAATTATTCGATTCATTATTAACACAGAGGCTCTAAAAATACAACTGAAGTTCAACGTACGTAAATTACATATATAATTAATCATTAAAGTTTACTTCTTGATTATATATTCAGTAATGAATTATTAACTATTTTGCTAATAATAACATTATACGAAATTTAGAAACTGACTGATGTACTGTTGATATATATTTGGTTACAACTTCTTGAGCATGTATATCTACACCCATTGCCGTTTCTGCAAGATAATAACTAATATTAAATTAAGTTCTTTCGTTTACTATCCATAAAATGACTGATAAAATTTACAGCATAAAGTGTACTGTGTCAACAATCATCTTTTTTTATTAAAAAAAACAACATTATAATTAAATATTGTATATCATAATTAAAAATGTGCTACATTACCGCAGATTATATCAAGAGTAGCATTGGTTATAAAAGAAAGAATATTAATGGCTTTCTCTGGATTATCTTCTATTTTTCTTTCGAGGCACTTTGTGAGGATCTCTGCTTTTTCAGACAAAATCACAGCAAATTGTTCTAATATACTGAAATGGAACGTTGGCCCGATGAGTTTTCTATCATGGAACCATTGTTTACCTAAAACAATATTAAAATATAGTGCACTTAGGTAGTAAAAATATCGCAAAAAATAGAATTACAAAATTACAAAGTTCAAGAAAACGTAATTTTGTTATAGGTTTAATTTTTGAAACATTAGAGATATTTTATGTTTGCCCTAATACACCCAGACGAATTTTTCAATAAAAAAGCCATTTCTCTGAATTTATTGCGTTTTCTCTAAAAAAAACATAATAAAAATCTAAAGAATAATTGAATAATTCCTATCAGATTCCTATCTCAGAAACCATTTCGAGAAATATTAAAATGTACCCTGCCAGATAAAACAATTTATTTTGCTGCTTATAACGATTTCTGTTTAAAAACAAATGACATAACTCGCAGGTTACACATGGTATCGTATATGTAGTCAACTCCAAATATGTATAACAAACTTTTCGATAACATGCCGAGAGTATAGCTGCTACAACGCCAGTTACCTTTTTATTTGACCAAACTAATACAATTTTATTTTTTTTTACTTTTTATTTTATTTTGTTTGAAATTGTACCATGTTCAAAATTGTATTAATTTACCTTATGTATAGACCATAGCAAATAAGCTGTAAATTATTTTGTGTAAAACCCTAAATGTAAAAAGATATGTAATATGATTTTGTTTTGCGTTTACCTGTAGATGTTAAAAGTCCATTGCCCAACCAAGGTTTCAGCAGATTATAAGAGTCTCCTTTTGTGATATTTACGGTGCTAGGAAAAATAAGCTGTAAATATTTGAAAAAGACGTAATCTAACAATATTTAGAAATAAGATGCAACGTATCATTTACTGACATAATGTATAATACTTCAGTACTTATTTATGCTACAACCAATTTCATTAGTTATAAACATCAAAAGGATATACTACGATTATTAATTTGGTAAATTAATTATTTTACCAAAAGCAATTTTAATAAATTTGTAGATTCTTTTGTTAATAATAAATCTCCATTATATAATCATTGTGACAATAAATCCAATTTGCTAAAAAAAAATATGTTTAAAAAAATTTAATTTAATATGAATAAAGAATGATTTCTAGAATACAAATAATATTTTTACGTTAATTAATCCAATAACATTAAGAAGTTAGTCAAGAATAAAGGCTTAAATGTGACGTTTTCCCCTAAATTAGCTTACTATATTATTCGTGTTTTCCCATGCATTTTCTTTCTTCGAAATTTCAGAGGCACTTCGCTAAATAATGATTTCTTTTTTTTTACACAACTTTATAAATATTACACCTTTTAAAAGAGAGAGATATCAAAGTTTATAAAGACTCACTCATTAATTCTTGTATTTGTTCAATTTGTATTTGACTCATTAAGTCTTGTAATTGTTGTAAAAATAATGAAAATTAACTCGGAACATAAACAAATCATCGCGTTTAAAGAATCGGAAAATTCTTGTGTGTACTAAAGATTAATTACTACACTATAAAAAATAAAATGTGAATTTTAACTAAAAGACATTGAGTGAATTTCTGAGACATGTAAAACGTTAAAATTAACATTTTTGTGTTAATATTAACATTTTTGCATGTCTCAGAAGATCCACTCGATCAACGTCTTTGAGTTAAAATTGATATTTTATTTTTTACCGTGTACATATCAAAAAGAATAGAGGCGATAAAAATCTTACTGCAACAATCTTTCTTCTTTCTTTTAACATTTATTATTAAATTAAAATCCAACTTAAGAATGAATTTATGAGCACTGTTTTATGTTGCTCGAAAATGTTATATTTTGTTTTATTATAGTATTAAAAATACTGTTTCATAAAAATCACTACTTCTAATACGTTAATTATTATAAAAAAATATAAATATATTATTTTCTGTTAGTAAATAAATTTTATTTACCTCCAAATATTCTGGTTTATACACGTTAATAAAAGGTTTGGTTCCAAGCCAGTAAATAAATATCCCTTCTTTAAATTTATCTATATATGATAGAAACAGTTTTGTGCGACCTACATGTGCAACAATAATTAAATTTATTAACTATTGTACTAATAATTTATTAATTATTATTTCTATTTATTATATGAGTTTAAGTAAAAAACTTTAATTTTGAGCTTTATGCAAATATATGTATGTGAACGACATTTTAATAGATAATATATAAAGGAACAATAATATATATAAAGTTCTTTATACCATAATTAGATAACTTTATAAATTCATATGCAACACCAATGAAAGGATGTCCCTTGACTTCAGGAATGTTTCTAAGTTTTTGTCGAATAATATATTGATGGTACATCATCAATAAAATTGAGAAAATCACAGCAATGCAAAGAGTGCATAGTGCCAAAAAGATGAAATCCATTTTTATAATCTGTGAACATTTCAAATAAATATTTATTAAGTAAATTTATACTTATTAGATTTACAAAAATAATGAAATTACATTAATATCTCACCGAAAAAAAATGCTGACAAGATTTTCATAGTATACATTGATTAAAAATGTTTATCAGAGATACGTCCAATTAGATAAAGACAATGATGCATATATCAGAAAATATACATATATTCCATATTAAAAATATATTTTGTGTGATATTCAAAGTTAACAAATTATACTACCTAAAGTTCGTGCTTTTAAGTGTGATATAACGCAAAGTATTGTATATATTAAAGGTTAAAGCTAACGTTCCTTTTATTAAAATTGATATAATATTAAAGATTAAAAAATATATGTAAAGATAATTTTATTGAATTTTTTCAAACATTGTGTAATAATATTTTTCTTTTTATGTGGTATAGAGTGTTTCCAAAATACCACCCAGTTTACAGGAAATTTTTTTTTCACCATGCTTATCGAAGCAGTTATTATCGAGTAAAGATAATAACTGCTTCGATAAGCATGGTGGAAAAAAATTTCCTAATAGTAATCGACTTAATTTTTTATCATGAATAACGCTATATGAATACTGGGCGGTATTTTGGAAACACCCTGAAAGCTGTGAAATGACATTTTTCCAAAGGAATGTGCTATTAATTTTACAAATAAGGTACCTGAGCCGAATAAAGCCTAGTACAAAATAAGGCCCACTTTTGAAATTACCGCTTATAAATCTAGAAAAACAGAACTGGCAACAACTCGATTTTTTTAGTATAATGTGAACTTTGTGACGAAATGGATGTTTTGTCGTTTTTATAAAAATCCGCTGCAATAAATCGAAAGTATTTGAAAAAGTTTATTAAATATACGTTATTTTGTAATTTATTATAACATACTATAATATTATTCAACTTATTCTAATCAGTAAAAATAATTAATATATATACCAATTTTTTAGAATAAATATATTGTTTAGGAACGACACACTCATCAAATAAGGCCCATTAAAATGGTCCCTGGGCCTTATAAGATGTTCCTGCCATATACTCCTATGGTTTCCGCTCGGCTGAGCTTGATACAAATTTTGTCAACGAAAAGGTACCAAATTTAATGTAATATTTGTTATACTAAATTATAATTAGCAAATATATTATGAAATATGCTGATAAAACAGAACATATTGTCGCACAATCCATGCAAAGCTTCCTGGTAGGTTTTCGAACATATTAAGTTATGTAAGGTTATATCATTCAGCTTTGCTCGGTTTTGTGTACTTGAATGAGTTTCGTTTTACGCTTACAGTGCTTGTAAGCATCTCTTTTCCTTGTTTTATATTTGATAGAAACAAGAATAAACTGATGCTTATACGCATGCACCGCGTCGATGTGTTTCGATATCGATTTGATATTAGCTTTCTCACTAAGTAAATGGTATCAAGAGTTATGTATCTGGAGACACGATAGTGTCTCGGCGCTAAGCCAGACGCAGTGACATGGGACTTACATCACAAGATACAGATTTTCAATGCTGTTAATATCTTCAAGTTAAAATTTATTGAGTTAAAGTTACCTATAAAGTAAGAAAATGTTAAAGACGATTACCAAAGAATATTTGTTATTTAAAAAAACGTTTATTTTTCATTGATTTGTTATTTGGGCTTTGTTAAATACATATGCATGTAATAAAGCCCAAAATCTAATTTTTAAAAAACAAATTTTTTGCTTATTTAAAAATCTTTATCATGAAAAATGTATATACATTTTTTGTTAGTTAATAGAATAAAGATTTTATATATTTTTACAAAGTTTATTTTAATATCCCTATAAATAAAATTTAAAAAAAATAAAATAAATTAGGTGGGCCTTATTCGGCTCAGGTTTCAGGCACCTTATAAATAGTTAACAGATGTATATTAGGATGCGTTCCGAGTTACACATGAAGCGCATGAAGCATTATTTATCTTTGTTGTTCACCGAATAATAAAGAAGAATAATATAATACATTATGTGTTTCATGTATAACTCGGAACGCACCCTTAGATATTATAACATTCAAATAAAACTCATTCAAATATATCTATGTTAAACATTCTATTAAAATAATCGAAATAATTTTAGATCACCGTATTATGACCGTTTTTAACGAAATTATATATTCTCTTGAAAATTATCTATTTTTGAAGAGCAGAATAATATAAGATATAATGGTATAATACTATTAATTTTAATTTTAATTTTTGGCACAGCATAATACATAAAAATACGAGTTTTTGGTACTTACTGTTTGTTACGTAAAAATTTCTGCAACACCGCAATCTCTTATCACTTTTGACTTCCGATTGAAATATCGTTGCTTTTGCATTTATTATATGTGTATAATTTATGTTTTGTAATTTAAATTTAGATTAATTTTGTCAAATAATGTTAAATACGTTAAAATGAGCAATAGTGCGTCTATATAAATCCTAGATTTATAACAAGAAACAATTACGAGAGCTTCTTTTCAATTCAAGATTTAGTTACTGAATGAGAGTGTGGAAATCACGAGTAATACTTGTGCTCTCTTCTCTGTTCCAAGCTAACAGTGATAAATAAATACTCACGTGATTGGATAACTGAAACGGATACTTTATCTTAATATGTCTGTTAGATTCTTAATATGACAGAAAAATGAAACATTGTATAAATCACCGATTTATATCTATGATCGATCTAACAAAGTAGAACAAAAACGTTTGTATTTGACAATGCGACGTATGCTATTATAAATCAACGCAGTGAAGGTTTTCCTTCTTGTAAACAATGTAGACATATAAAGATGTAATTTCTATTTTTATTACCTTACGAGATGTAAAGTATACATATACACATAAAACTTCACTTTTGCGATTACCTTCATCTTAATTACCTCCATCACGCTTAATTATAATTATTTCCTACTAAAGCGGTTCCGGTAACACACATTACATAAACTCTCTGTCTTCTCTTGCTTTGTTCCTTTCAAAACATAATTCATGTGTGTATATTATGAATAGTAATTAATTTCACTTATAGTAATGTATAATGTGCCGATTATATAAATAAGCGTTTGTTCTTGCCTGTATTTTCGAGAAAAACTGTTCCACTATCGTACAGCTGCTTTAGCGTACTTTCTATATGAAAATAAATGAATTTCAATGTATCTTGAGAAATTCGCCATTTTGTCGAAATAAATGCAGAAATTAAAAACACATGTTTTGATAATGACCACACATATATATAGTATTTATTTTATAAACTGATTGCGACATTATCATGACACGGCACACACAAATGTAAAAAATATTTCTTTTATTGATAATGCAAATCATCGCATGTAATACAGAAGTGTGGAACAACAAATATAAACAAACTTTACAATCGTTTCAAAAATTACGTAAAACTCGTATTATCAATGTTTTTGTCTGAAGTTTAGTTTTATCTTTTAACTTACATGTTCAATCATAGTTACTATTTTATAGCGTGCCGTCGGATATGTTAATAAATTATTATCTGCCACACATAATATAAACAGACTTTGATTATGAGACCCAAGAGTATATATAACTTTTTAAATTTCTCTTCATTCAACTAGAAATCGCGCGAAACTGTTTCTCAAATATATCTTTTTTTCGCAAGTAAAACAAATTCCAAATGCAATTAAAAAGATCAAAAGGCCTCCAAACGAAATAATCTTTTTTATCAAAGATTGTATAGTGTTTTAATAAAATCACAGTTGCGGTATCACAAATATATATTTATGCAAACACGATTAGGCGATGCAGCCGAAACTCAGTTATTATCGTACCAACGCGGCTCAATAACATTACATTTGACCGGTGGTAAAGTAATTGGCATGGTCGATGGTAGACACGTGGGTAAGAATTCTCCAGGCCATAGATGAAGAGCGTCCACGAACAATAGTCCAACTAGGATGCCACGTAGAAGAGGTACAAGGACGTTTGAAAGTCGACTCCTGCTGGCTTTCTGCGGCCAGACGAAGACGAGCCGAGAATCGCCTGTAACAGAAAGAAAGAGAGTGTTTCTCTAGTTTTTCTCATTTATATTCCGAAAAAAAAGACATTAATTTGTTACGCATTCACTTATTTTATCTCGTCGAGAGCAAGTGAAGAGATAAAATAATGTACTTTGTATTGTAAACACGTTTTTTGCAGATTAATTTATGGAAGTTACTTCAATTTATTAAAAATAAAAATGTGTTAACACTTGTTCAACCTGTATTACGACGAATGATTGATGAAGTAACGTGACGCGGACAAACGCCAGCTGGTGCGCTGAAAATTCCATCGCCGAAGTGAGTTCTTCTCTTTCGATAACTGAAAACGCGGCCTCGACCCTGTAGTGAGCGACAAGCGAATTTCTCTTCCCAATTCGTATAGACTGATCCAGTGAAGGTGCTACCTGTGCTCTCTTGAAGGGAAATGCTTGTTACAGTTACCAGAGAGAAGTCGTCATCGTCTCGGCGCGTTGTTGGCTCCTCCAGTTTACTGTGAAAATGCTCATTCTTTAAAGACAAATCTTTCCTTCTTTTAGTAACGTAAAATGTTATTATTCAGAAGTAACCGACATTTTAGTGTATCTTTGTCAAACGAAAAAAATATACATATATGAGATGGAAGTGGAATGTCGTTTGCAACAATACGAATTGTATGAAATAGAGTTGTGCATCCGCTTGTTATTGTGTTACTACAACAAATTAGTTACAATAAATATTCCTAAATGCTTGATATGTAAATCAATAAGCAGAATCATAACTTGTTCTCGTAAAATTTGTGAGAATAAGTAGAATGCTTAACTTTATATGTTGTGCTAATCTTTACGAAGATATAGTTTCTTGTTATTAGTAATGAGCGTTCTACAATAAGTAACAAGTTAAAAGTCAGAAGTCACTAGACGCGTAAGTTCGAATCTTAAGTCTTAAGTTTTAAGAAATTTGCACCCATAATAAGTCGTATTAAATCATAACATTTCAGTCAATCAGAAAAATGGCAATCTTTAATATACATAGTCATCACGTATCTAAAGATACATAAACATTTTCGTTATATCGTATTTTCACGCGTAGAATTAATTTCCGTATAAAGTATGAATTTCAATGATTGAGCAGAAAGCTAGATCATGCAACGCGATAAATATGTGTCATACAAAAATATATCTGTAATTGCCGAAAAATTAAAAGTTGCGATAAGGAAAATAGCCGAACGTGTTTGTGATTCAATGACACAACAGTTCTCAAAAAGTCAGTTCTTTCGTTCAAAATGGTCAGACACATTGTTTTTTGATTGGTCAGTCGTAACGTAATCATAAGTTCTAAACCGGAATAGGCCTTCTACAATAAGCTATAAGTCATAAATCAGAAGTCAGAAACTAAAAATTGACGACTGTGATTGGTCCATTTCTATCTTCTGATTTCTAATTAATGACCTGTGGCTTATTGTAGAAGGCTTAGAAGAGAATTTGGCAATCTGCACTCACTGACTACTGACTTATGATTACTTTATGATGCACTACAAACTTACAACTAGTTTCCAACTTCTGACTTTTAACTTGCGGCTTATATTGTAGAACGCTCATAAGGATTAGCAGAAATCGTAGATATATATTTACGAAATGATAATTGTACATAGCGTTTTAAAGTATACATAAAATTACAACTCTAAACGTTATGATTTTACTTAGAATTGATTCAATTTGTTTATACTTCTGAATGAGCCGAGTGATAACATTGTGGCTCGTTTGGCCGGACGTGGCCTGCTCCAGATTTCAGATATCCCGATAATCTTTGTCCTTTGTTTTCACAATTATCAAACGGTCAGTAAAACATTTATATCATTCTGTATATCGTTGACAAGAATCACCCTAAAACTTAATTAAAAGAGGTGAAGTTAGTTAATGAAAATGCCGGGAAATTGCTGAAAGTACGAATATCAGAATTGTCTTTTGTTTTACATGTCGATCTCAATGCACAAGCCACGAAGATCGACTCACATTCATTATTTCGCGACAGAAAATACCGACATTTTATAGTTCTTCCGCATGCAGAATACGGTAACACTTTATCGCGCGGCAGGAAATGGTGCGAGAGCCAATCAAGTTATCGTTTTTCCATAAAAGCGAAAAAATAATTGACTTCTATGCTAACTTCTGCCGCGTGGTAAGCATTAATCGCGTCTGCGAGAGCCATTAGATATATATAAAATACTACTTTCTTCGATTAATATCATCGTACTGATGTTGTCGGCAGAAGATATACATACAAATTTCATATCTATCTACTCCCAGCTGCCCTCTACTCTCTAATCAACGCCGTTCTCCGGCAAAATCAACTAGCTATTTCCATTCTTTTGCATTCTAATTCAAAAGTCTCAAGTAAAAATTAATCCCCGGACCGCCGACGTCCGTGCGACCAATTTCATCTTCGTATATTTCAACTGTAACCACAAAGCCATTGAAATGTCGACCAAAACCAGTAAGTAACCTTCAATCAACCATTCATTTATCATCCACTTTATTGCCGAAAATAAATAACTGCGTGTCTTTACGAGGTTAAAGATTGATTTTAGTTAGATTATAATATAATTAAAAATATTCCCGTTAAAATTAAATAAAAAAGAATAAATCTTTTTTATGAAAAAGCAATTGATTCGCCGTTGGCGAACATAACATCAGAGATCGCGGAACGTCGGTGTGACCTGATCGGTCGTCAGCGGCAGCTCAGAAACAAAGTCGCCACGATGGAACGCTCCATCCCGGCTCTGATGGCATACAATATGTGGAAGGCCGAGCAAGATTGTCGTGATGGATCATATGACAAAGTACGAGAGATCATGAATACGTTCGCACCGCAGTCAGACCCTGCCGACAGACTCGTCGCCGAATTAAAGAGCGTGGTCGACAGCCTCCAACAGGAAACGGCACAGTTGCATGTACGGCACGATTGACATTCGACGATAAGAATCCGGGTAAATCTTACCAGTGTGCTTGTTTTAACGAAAAAGTTATGAACTTTGAACTTGGCGCATTATCGGTCCTTTATGGTTTAGATTAGAAGACCGGAATATCCCATGTATATAGGCCACAAAAATATTTAAACTTAAAAATACTTTTTTAAATATAAGAGAGAGAGAGAGGATCTTTTGTCTTAATTCTTTTATATAATTAAAAAATTATCTACGCCACACATATACGCGATGGTTCAAGTATAAACGAGACTTTTTTGTGTGAACACAAATTAATATTGATAAATTTATTTATACTAAATAAGTAGATAATTGGCTAAACTTCCGAAAACGGCCAACGCTCGATTATCATGAATTTTGGCAGAAATACTCCAAATGACGTTAAATAAATATCTTTAAATGGATTTTCACAAGCAAGAAGGTTCATGTTAAAAATATTTGAATGAAGTTATAAAAGTTATTATTTTTAGTATACTATAACATGTTTATTTGCCAAAGTGTACGCAACTTCCCCCCCACGCGAGGCGACTCTCCCCCTATGCCTCTCCCCCTGCTTTAGGGGCGCACGACTTTCACACGAAGCGACCCCCTCCCCCACTTAAGGACACAACTTCCACGCGAAGCGACTTTTATTCCACCTATATCCTGCTCGAGGAGTACACGATTTCTACGCGAAATGAATACCATTACACCATCTCCAAACACAATTTCCAAAATTCAAACAAAAGTTTTCAAGTCGTGCATCAGTTCTAAGTTCTATTTACAATAGATACTTATGAGAAAGCAAAATAGATCTTCGTACGACTCACAGTAACGATATTTCAGGTATCGCGCGTCTTATAAGCAAACCATTCCTATATTTTATCATCTTTTTAAAAATTTCGCAGAAATATTTTTCAATGGATGTATTTTAAGAATGGGAATTTTTAAAAATTGAAAAAAATTTTTTGAACGGTGTTTCTCAAAAATCGAAAAGTAAAGTAACAATTAAATATTACAGTAACAATTCGTGCAATAGTAACAAATATTACAGTTATAATTCGCGTGTGATAGGAACTCACAATCAATTGTTTCTGTTATTGCAGGATAAAATCATAGATGCGGATATTAAACTGGAGGAAACTGGCATGGAACTGGAGTCCTTGGAGCTGGCTAATAAAGAAATGGAAGAGAAATTAACGGAATTGCGCAATGAGATACAGAAACGCGATACACCAAGCCTACATTCCATTCATTCCGAAGATCTGATATGCCTGAAAAAAATCCGTCAATTCGCTGAAGAAGAATTAAAATTGAAAAACTACATCAGAGAACTTGAAAGTAAAGAACTCATGTACAGGCGACAAATGAACAAGTTGCTATCCTGCAAGAAATTTCAGCGTGACAGTGGAAACATGCAGGAATCGAAGGAAACTGGTAAAAAAATATTCGGTTTATTAGAAGATTACACACGTAATAAATATGTGACGAAGAAAAAATTAAAATTTGAAGATAAGAAACGAGTGAGTACTTTAAAAATAAACAACATTCATATATACTTCCTGTTCTACATATATATTTCCTAATTTTTTTAGAAGACTTGTTGCTCGTGTGCAACGTCAGTAACGTTAACTGCTTACGGGAAGACATCAAAGAGATCATTTGAAACCTGTGAAAAATTATGTCCACCAGTTTCATGTTGTATTCCTTTGGACCATCCTGCATCACGTACAACTGCGAGTAAATCGCGAGATTGTATTTGTTGCAAATCTTGCCGAAGAGTTTCTTCAGCCAAATCTAAATCTCCATGTAACAAAAATTTATGTAAATCATTTTACATAATTTTAAATTAATATTCAATTGTAAATAAACGTATAAATTTTTAGTACCGCAATCATCCAAACAATTGACGAAATCTTCAGTGCCGTGTGATCCTAATAAAACATGCGATGAGTGTACAACTCCTTCCGCATGCAAGCAAATTAATATTTGCAAATATGATTGCGAAGAGGAACACAAGCATCATTTATGTGACTGCAATGTTAGATCTTTGGATGATGCTTATCAATCAACATCTTCGGAAATGCTGCATTCGGAATCGGAAATAGACAGCGATGAATTCTGCGAGTGCTGCTCCTGTGGTTGCGAAGATGATTTATTATAGCAATATAATTAATATTCGAATATTTATGAAATCAATCAAATTAACCAGTTTTAATGTCCTAGATAATACAAAAATTCCTTTATCTTAATATGTATGTATATATGAGTATATATTTTGATATAATTAAATTTTGTACAAGCAAATTGATAATTGAAAAATAATAATAATGTTTTTATTTTTAATATTTATTAAACTATTATTATAATTATATGTATATATTATAAAAAAATATTATTTATATATGTATACTTAAAAATTATAATAGTAGCTTGAAAATTATTTTAATGTAAAAAGTTTAGCCAATAGAACCAAAACATATATAGATATAACGCAGTCTTACTTGCTTATTTCATTAAAATCGAATATTAAACGAATAATAGGAACTAGCATTGAATTAAAAACAAAAAATAAAAAAATGTTATAACACAATGCCATACAATTATTATCCCATATATCTTATGTTTGATATAAAATATACATTATTTTTATAAATAACAGTATTTTTATAAATAACAGTAAACTAATAATAAGTTTTTATTATTCTGCTGGACAAAATCTTCCGTTGCAATCAAAATTGTTAATATATGTATACCTATATAAGCAATATCTTCGGGTGACAGTTTAAAATCGAATACCTTTATGTCCTTTAGCAATGCATGACTTATTATAATGTTTTTCACTGGTAGAACTGATGCGCACTCAGTGTACATTAAAGCCATTATACACTATTCTAATTTAAATAAAAGTGAGATATCTCAATTGATAAAATAATGTTCAATGCATATTTATCAAAGTATAATAAAATGTAATAAGGATTTCGTGGTTTAATTCATTCCTATGTTTTCATTAAACATATACATATATCTATAAATCGATTTGTGTATAACTTATTATTTTGTGTACTAAGTGCGTATAATTGTTTTTATATAAGAATTGACAAAAAAAACAAAGGAACCATGTTAGATATAAATCGCGCATGCTTTATCCTTTTCTAATTGTAGTTTTAGAAATCAGAAAAGAATAAAAGATACCTGTGTATCCATTTCTATCTCTACCAAAATTATTTTCTTCTATTGTTGATTTCTATCAACATACATTTTAACTTCAATCTTTTATGTCCAATTCTATCAACATAGATTAACTAATCTTGGTTTAGTCTTGCTTTTTTATCTTTTTCTAGTTTTAAGAATTAAAAAATTCAATGAATTCTGCACATAAAAGCTGCATTTAGATAAAAAAAACAAGTTCTCATAGGTACGTGACAAATGTAAAAGAAAAACTTGCCTTCCACATGTATCCAGGTCATAAACTGACGCTTCATTGCCATTGTAAAACTTTTTGGTGTGTTTACAATTATTTTATCGATGTCGATAGACATTTTCTATAACAATATGTAATATGTAACAGAAAAGTATACGGTATAAAAAATTGCCACGAAGAAATCGTCGATTTAATCAGCGATGTAATGTTTCGTATTGACTTCTTTTTGTTATCCATCCTTTAGATAGAAAGGAACCAAACAGTATCTCTATCAGAACTCTTCTTTTTCCTAGGAATTCTGAGACAGTTCTAGTTATCAAAGAATATAAATTCTTTTTGCTATCACAGAACATAAATTCTTTTTTGCTTATACTTTACCTGACACTAATTTGCACGAACGACCCGCCTTATCAGAACTATCCATCACAAAAGAAAGAGTAGAGATTTATTTCCCCCGACAGTCGTGTCCGGCTTGTTCATCCAAAATGGAAAACTACCAAAAGAAACTCAACGTTGTGTAATAACTAATAGAAATAAAAATAAAACAACATTCAATATAAAAGAACAATAAGGATAATAAAACAAAGATAAACAAAAAGACGTCTGCATATATTCCACTTGTATTTAAAGAAGGCAACGATTATCGCGTCGTGAAAATTCAATCTACTCTCTTGACCAAGTTTGCTGTGATACAAAATGGTATATAATGATGAGATATCATCATATCACCAGGTGTTCTTGTATGAAAGTCTATAAAGCGCCGCTTGTATTATACCATAAATGAATTTTTAGGGGTATATCACAGCCACTCATGGCAGTCGTGCAATTAGAGCAATTCTCGTTGCCATATGATCTCAATAAAATGTTTAACATATATGTGACTTTTGTCACTTATATGCAAATTAATATGTGCAAATAGGTTTGTAAAAAAAAAACACGTGATAAGAATAATACAATCATACTGTGTAGTATTAGACTGTTGGAAAAGATTTATTAATCAGCATCTTCAAGAATACTTCATTTGGGATCATAAATTGATGATAGCAACGTAGTTTTTACGAGATTAATTCCTGTTGTTAGTAAACTAGATATTATAGCAATATAATATATTATAATTAATACCTAATATTTGTCAATTAAATAATAATTGACTCACTACGTTATTTTATACAATATAAACTTTATTTCACCACACGTGTACAAATTTTTATATAATTGAATTTTATATAAAAAATTAATATTTCATAAAACGGTAACAATAACTATATAATGTATTTTGGTATAACATTTATAAAAGTAATATTATAAGAAAATATTATAAAAAAAAAATATTATTTATATACGCACAAACTAATAATGTTGAAAAATAGATTGGCAAAAATTGACATACAAAAAGTTTGATAGAAGACACGTAGATATATCATATTTTCACATTTGCTCATTTTGATTTCTTAAAATGGAATATTAAATGGATAATAAGGACTGGCTTTCGACCTGAAAATAAAAAATAAAAAGAAATATTAATATATCATAACTTAATAAAAGTTGTATTTAGTCTATATCTTATGTAATAATATATAAAATGTTTTAAAATAACAATGATAAACTATAGTGATAAATCCTTACCCTTCCACTGGACAAATTCTTCCGTTACAATCAAAGCCGTCAATATAAGCAATATCTTCGGGCGAAAGTTTAAAATCAAATACGTCCATATTCTGAGCAATTCGTGACTTGGTAACTGACTTAGGAATCACTATATGGCCACGATCCACCTGTAAATAATTATTAAATTAACACCTAAGATCCAGCTCGACCGTTAAAGGCAATTTCTTATTGATTGTTATTTTTCACATGTACAGTCCTATAAGATTCAGTATTTAAATATAATTATTAAAGTTTTATGTTAATGTGTATTATTAATGATCATATTATAAATTAAACTTAATATACCTCCCAGGTCAAGAACAAATTGAGCTTATACTAGTTGTTAGAATATATATAAATTTATTATAATAATAATGCCGGTATATACGGACAGTTTCGACTTCACAGAGTCCTCAACAGCCGCAACCGAATTCTTAAAAATTAATTTAGTATATTGCGAAGAATATCACAAGTTGGCGTTATACTAAATTAATTTTTAAGAATTCGGTTGCGGCTGTTGAGGACTCTGTGAAGTCGAAACTGTCCGTATATACCGGCATTATTATTATAATAAATTTATATATATTCTAACAACTAGTATAAGCTCAATTTGTTCTTGACCTGGGAGATATATTAAGTTTATATTAAGTTTAATTTGGAAATTTATTTGAGCGGATATTAATTTAATTTAATCATATTATAAATTTTTCAAATATTATACACTTTTAATTATAACGTAAAAGTATTAAATTATATCCAGTATTTTTTATTGGATGAATTCAATAATTTATTGTAAAGTACACTTGAGACATTAATGTCATAACAACATACCTGATAACGAATAAGTATTTGTGCAGGAGTCTTGTTATATTTTTTTCCGAGATCAACTAATTTCTTGTCGTCTAACAATTTTGGATCATCAGGTTTAGCCCATGGTCTGTCTGGTGATCCAAGTGGACTGTAAGCTGTAAGAAGAATGCCTCTTTCCTTGCAAAAATCTGATAATTTTTTTTGCGTCAAGTATGGATGGCATTCGACCTAAAAAATAATACAAAAATAAAGTGTCCAGACTCCAGAGAAGTCAATGAAGATACTTGTTCTTTTATTTCTTTATATAATTTTTATTTCTTTTTTCTTCTATATATAAATATTCTCTATGTACCAAGTATAAATAAAAAAGAGTTGATAAAATAGCATGATTTTTCTCTTTGTATTGTCAAATTTCTGGCTTTCCTAAATAATATTCTATTTCGAAAAATAATTTCTATATTAACATAATTAAATTTAATAAAAATTAATTACTGTCAAAAAGTTTCTTTCAATATTACTATTCTTGATAATCTTGATTTACCTGATTTGTAACAGGTTTAACTGTTGCATTTTTGATCAATCTGGTGATCTGTTCGGAATTAAAATTACTGACACCGATATTTTTCGCCAGACCTTTGGCCAGCACGCTTTCCATAGCTTTCCAAGTATCAAGGTAATCTACGTCACTCAACTGGAGGACACCATTAGCATTTGTAGGGAAAAGATCTCCACCTTCTTTGAATCCATGTGGCCAATGAATTAAATACAGATCTACGTAATCAAGATCAAGATCAGCTAGCGTTTTTCTGATGGCTGGTTCAACTAATTCGGGTTTATGAAAGGTATTCCACAGCTTGCTGGTAATGAATAGATCTTCTCTCTTCACAACACCCTCAGCGATTTTTGCCTTGACAGCAGCACCAACTTCCTTCTCATTACCATAAACATGAGCTCCATCAATGTGTCTGTAGCCAATATCGATCGCATCTTTTACAGCATGTGTAACTTCTCCTGGTTTAGACTGAAACAAAATTAAATTTCAATATAAATCTCTGACCATTTTAAGTAGATTTACTTTTTCAAAAAGGTCTAAAATAGTTTAATTGCAAAAGTATATGTAAAGACAATGTAAATCTTGGAAATTATTTCTTAGATTTCACAATTTCATGATTGGAAATATTATTTTGACAATTTTGGAAACAATGGATACATTGTATAATGAAGATTTCTTAGTAGTTGACTTAAAATATACTGTAGAATCAATAGTCACATTGAATAGTTGATTACATAATATATGCACTTAAACTGATAAATATGTACATAATGTAATGGTTATAAAACAGTAAAATTTACAAAAATTTTTCTCCATAAAAAAAACTTTGAAAGAAAAGACTTTGTGTACTAAAGCGAAATTATAAAAAAAAAATGAGAAACAAGGAAAAATTAATAAAAGGATAAGATGTAATTAAAATAAAATACAATATGTATTACATATACAAAAATGTTAACTAGATTATTTTCTTTTGCTCCTTTGAATTTTTGTAATTTTAATTAAGTATCGCAGTTTTTACTTCTTAAAATACTTGTTATACCATATGAGACTGCTTTAAATAATTGCATAAGATTGCGTTTCTGTTATCTTAGCGAATTATGTGAATTTCATAGCCAGTCAGATTTAAAAACTAGTGGTAATGGTAGATTCTAGAATTTTAGGAAAAGATTATTGCCTTATAAGCTAAAAATATATTTTTAATTACATTTTCAAAAATATTATCAGTAATAAAGATGCAACACAAGCATTAACAATTCCATTTCATTGTATAATATCTTGCTTTATCATTTTATTTTGTGGAATTAGTGATAGATATCACTAATCCTACAAATTTATTGAATTTACATTATCAACTTATGAAATCTACAAATCAATAAAATAATTCTTATATATAGATTAGATATTGAGTCAATGTCTAATCAATTAGATCAAATAAAATTAGATTTTCTGTAAAAAAAAGTTATTATAATTTAATTGAGATTGCTGTTATGTTATGTAATATGGTTTAAAGTCTTCAAATTTTAATAACTTTTTATTTATAGAAAGTTTGATCTGGGTACCTATCATGGAACAAAGTCAGAACGGATTTCAATCTGAGCTGATTTAATTAAATAGATTAGATATTGACTCGATATCTAATCTATACAAAAATATTTTATCGATTTGTACATCTTTATTTCACAAATTTATGATATAAATTTATTTAATTTGTGGAATTTAGTAGAAATTAAATAATATATATAAAGCAAAATATATATTACGCAATAAAATGCAATATGTATCAAAACCTTGACTATAAGGCTATATTTTGTTCTTTACTGTAAATATTACAAATCTAGTTCATATTATGTATTCACAGTGAATAATACAACACAGCTTAGATTTTTAGTAGTTTTTTTTACAGAAAATCTAATCTCAGAATTTTTATGTCAAAATATATTTCTTCTTCATAAAAATCTTAACATGAATAAAGCATGTCTTGTAAGTTACAATAGCTTAACTACTAATAATAGTTATTCACAATCAGTCAAACAAGTTTGTTAAAAATTAATTTTGCTACAAATGTCGAAAAGGCATCTTTAACATAAATTCTGTTTATTTATTTAATATTAGCAAATTAGAGGCAGATACATAAATCTACTGAGAACAAATTGTTGACAAAAACTATACAAAATGTGTAGTTGACAATCTACAAAAATTGATCAACAAATTAATTAATACCTAATAATAAGATAACCGATTTCTGCTTGGTAATGGTTTATGTTCTAACATTACGTCAGCAAGCTTTGTCGGCTTAAATAAAAGCTTAATTGTGCGGATATTGATGGTAATTTGCTGAAATGTTTGATCGAATTTTCTACAAATTTGTAAGCAAATTACCAACATTTTGCCGACTGCGTGGATAATAAGCTAATTCAATAAAATCTAATTATATCTGACGTTATCTCGTTTGACGAAAACAAGGATTTAATTCAATAAATTTTGCTGATACAAGAATCATAATATATTTCGATAAGAAACAAATTCTCATTTACATTGCAAAAGTATAAAATATATGTGTACACTATTTTTGCAAAATATGATCCAATGACGAAATTGTCGGGACTAAATAACAAGTTGAGAAAACACGAGAGGAGAAACATTACCTTCCACGTTCCTAGGCCGAAGATCGGCACTTCGTTGCCGTTGTAAAATTTCACTTTTGGTGCAGTCAAAACCATTTTACGTTTACGTAAGCAGCAATACGGTTACAGAAAAATATGAATATCAACGGACGTTGCTACGTAGAAACCGTCAGAAAATTCAAACAAGGCTGATGACACACGACGCACTGCCGGCGGCTTCGCTTCGACCAGTTCCTTTTATAAATATCCCCACCTAAGAGGACCGGTCACCCACCGGATTCACGACGGCAAAATCGATTTTGCTACGCTACACAATGTACATCTGTGTTAGTGTGCGTCGGCGGTAAAGATTGGTGGAGAATTGGAGATTTGATCGCCAACGTATCGCTCGAAAAAATTTTTCATAATCTATACATATTATACTTAGCTCGTTGAATATTTATCATACAATTTTACATATTCTTTCATTACTTATTTTTATAGCTTTTTTTGATCCGAATTAATTATGTACCAGATTAATTATTTATACGTATATGCAATTTATCATACATTTGTTTGAAAAAGAATAACAGTAAAAATTTATTGACTCGCAAGATTATGACAAAGGAAAAACGAGAATATCATGATAAAGCAATATAGATTTCTAATAATTTTATTATTATTACGTATTTTCTGTAGCATATTGAAAAATGATCCAATCGGCGTCGAATTTGTAATTATTTTTACATTTTTAAATTAAATCCTTAATATTACATAACTGCCTCTTAGCCTTTCGATTGTTCTAATTTGTTTTGTTCGTACAGAACCTATTATTTATTATAGTTTTAAAAATGCTTACTTTGGTGGGGGTACGTGTTTCGTGATTTTTGCGTAATGACGATATTGCTGCTGATGCACGTTTGACACTCACACATATCAACGCAGTGATCAGTAATAATACTGATTCAAATGTCTGCGTAGTGGTGGTTGAATTTGCCGGCATCGTGGAAAGTTACAGTGACCGTTATAGAATATTTGGAGCAATGAATCGAGCCCTTGACGATTCCTTGCGGAAGAACAAAGTTTCATTTACAGTAATATAGCTTTTAATAAAATTGCTAAGCAAAGTTGATGAACCGGCAGTTATACGCGGTGAAGCTATCGCGAAATAAACGTCCTAATTGCTTTTAATTATACAATTATTTTAACGTGTATCTTGCTCTCTCCCGTTTTTATTTGATTAGATATTGAATATGCATGGATCTTGCAGTTTTTTAATAAATATTGAAAAATTTTATTTTAAAAAATTGATAAAGATATTTATTTAAGTGGTTTTCCTCATTAATTTAGGGGTCTGAAAATTAACTATTTTTTGGAAGTTAATAAGTTATACAATACACCGATTAGATGAAATTTTTTATTTGTTTTAATAGGAAATTTTATCTTATAGATTTCAGAGATAAAATAATACTTTTCTTTCACTCTCCCTCTCCTGGTCTTTTAAATTTTGCACGTCATGAATAACATAAAAATCGCTGTGAAGTTTTCTGTAGTAGCCAAAATTTGTTCATTTTGGTATCTGCTTAAACTTGTTCCAAAGATCGTAACACAATAGAGATTAAAAACTAATCTCTTGAAATCAGCATAATGTACAGTCGATTGTTAATCCTCCTCTGCTTGCTTGATTTCCTATGCAATATCTCAGAAAATGTTTATTATCTCAAAAATATTTTTTTTTTTCAAAACTGCTTTGGAAATTTATTCTATACATATATGTAGAATTTTACAAAATGCAATTTAAAAAATATATTGATTTATTTATCTTCCCAATGAGAAAGATCTTTCATAATTTTTTTACTTAGGTATTCCAAATTTTTTATTTTTTGGATTTACAAAATTGCCGATAAAGTCAAAATAAATAAAAAGAGAGAGAGCCGACAATATAAACCCGATAAAAATTTTCATAAAAGAAAAACATGTAATGTACGTATAATAAAACTACATATTAACTTCAAGGATATTGATTTACTTGATAATGACTGTGTACTGATCTTCTAGCATATCATAATTGTAAAAACAGTCAAAACATTCTTAGAATGTTTTAAAATATCTTCTGTTTATTTGTTGATAAAACTGAATTGGAAAATTTTCAAGTACATAAGCAATGTGTGTGTACGCAATTCTTAATATGCAAAATTATAGTCTGCAAAAATGATACGTCATTTTACAAACATAACGATTGGTATAATCGAAACAAGATTTTAAGACACTGGATTTTTCCGTCAGGAGCTCTGTAGCAATTCTATCTCGATTTATCAATTGCGGCACGTGAGATTTTTGAGCAAAGATTAAAACGTGTTTTATAATATTTCGGATATATCACGTGTCGTACGAAACGGACGAAAAATTGATTCGTGTGAGTGGTCTTGGCCCAGACCTTGAAATTTTTCGCAGCGTCCAATAATTGTAATTGGCTAGACCAAGGGTCGAGCGAGCTTCAAACACTGTCATGAGAATATGCGCTTTCGAGTGCGCTTTTAAAGGGGATACTAATATGATTATTTTCGACGTTACAACTCGTTTCCTGCTGCCTTTTAGACTCAATAAATCCATATTTACATTAAGAAACATCATGCTAAATCGTATGTTTAATTAATATATTTCTTAATTATTGTTTTATTTATCTATGAGTTATCAAAGAAAGAAAAAATAAGTATTATAACATTTGAAAATATTTAGAATTATATTTTAAGCGAGAAGTACAGCTTTAAATAAAAAAAATATTTTGAAATATGTATTGTACATATGTGCGTACACAGTCCTTTTCTAAAGTTTTTAATTTTTTCATATACATATATTGTAAATGTAAATTATATATATATATGTGCGTGCGTGTGTGTGTGTGTGTGTGTGTGTTTATATATATATATATATAAAATTTCATTTCTCTTTTTCTTTTCTTCTTCCTTTTTCGCTTTATACTGATTTAAAACGGAATGTTAAAAGGAAAGTATTTGAAATTCTTCGCACTGAAACACAGAAACAAAAAAATTGTTTAAAAAAATATACATGAATATACACATTATAATCTATTGTGTAATTCAAATCTTTATACAGTGTTTATTATTCTTCAAAGTTCATTTTAAATAATCTATAATTTGCGATATTTTTTTACTTATATAACATGTAGAATTATATGTAGAAATCTAGTCCTGAATTTTAATATGACTTACAGCTCATTTACAATTAAAATTTAATGTATATTAACCAAAGAACAATGTTATTTAAAAAAATGTTTAAAGATTTCAAAGTTGTAAAATATTCATATATGGAAGGAGATATGATAACAGGTAAATACTTTGCATATAGTAATACTTACGGGGCGAAAAATGCCACTCTCTCTCCAGTACCGAGTTTACGAATAGCATTCATTTCATCGGATGTTAACGTGAAATCAAAAAATTCAGTGTTTTCCTTAATTCGACTTTTAGTTACCGACTTAGGTATTGGCGCAGTTCCATGTTGATACTATAAAAATAAAATATGACTGTATAGTATATATCTGTTTTAATTACACGAAAGGAACAGTTCTGTCAGAAACAGTTTCTGTTGAATTTTTTTGTTACCACATATCGAAGTGCTATTTGCGCCGGCGTCTTATTGTATTTTTTTGCAAGTTGCAATATTACAGGATTATTTAATTTATTGTCGACGCCGGCTGAATTTCCAGGTTGTCCCAAAGGAGAATAAGCAGTTACCGTTATGTTATGTTTCTTGCAAAAATCTATTAATTTCTCCTGATTTACATTTATATTAACTTCAATCTATAAAAGAATTTTTTGAACATTGATAAGTCTCATAGCGTTAATATGATATAAATGACATTTATATAAAGATTTTTAATTTTTTTAAATGTTTTAAAAATATGCAAAAAGAAAAACATTTCTTAAAAAGATATTTATTAATTTGAAATGCAAACCTATTGGAAAAAATGCAATGATTATGAAATGATTTAGATAGTACTATATACCTGATTATTGACTGGGGCGATTTTAGCCGATTTAAGTAAACGAGTAATTTGCTCGGAGTTATAATTACTGATTCCGATGCTGCGAGTTAAGCCTTGATGAACACACTCTTCCATTCCTCTCCATGTTTCCAAGTAATCGATATTCGATTCGCAAACATTTCCAGCAGCATCTGTAGGCCATAAATCATCCCCTTCCTACAAGATATCTCTAAATAAATATTACGAATTGAAACATATCATAGACATTCATAATTATTTCTTCATGAACAAGAATTTACCATTATATTAGGCACTCTTAATATTAATGAGGAACGGCTATAAATGTCATTAATTTGGTATTCCACTTTTTAGAGTAACAGAATTATTGATGCATTTTCTAATTTCAGTTTTTACAACAAAATCTTAATTATTAGGTGATATTGTATAATTATACATATATATCTGAAAGCAACTCATCACCATGTAGTTCGAAATATGCTTAAGGTAAATGAACCAGTTAGTGGACAGTTAGTAGATATGATCCAATTCGTTGGACAAAGTGGTACAAAATTGTCAATATTAAGCTTTTAATGATATGTACAACTTCAAATAAATTTATTGTTTATAAAAATTTAATTACAAATTAATTTGAAATTGTACATACCATCAAAAGCTTTATATTTAAAATGTTTTGTCACTTTTTCCAACAATTGGTTCATGTCCATTAACTAGTACATTTACCTTATAATAAAAATTTACCTTATATAATAAAAAAAAAAAATAAAATCTCTTTTTATTTCATTCTGTTGATGTCAATGCTTACTTTAAAAGCAAATGGCCAATGAACTAAAAAGAGATCCACATAATCTAAACCAAGATTGGCCAATGATTGTTTGCAAGCTGGGACGACATGCTCTTCTTTATGGAAATTGTTCCACAACTGCAACGAAACAATTACAATTAACAAATTAGATAGAGAAAGCCGTAACGGTCGAAGCTGGATCGCAGTGTTAATTATTACAATTACAAAAATTACAATTAAATTTAGGAAATAAAATATTCAATTAACATTTTTATATTTATTGTGTCTTTTATAAAAAAAATTAATTATTTGGAATTTAACAGATGACAAAATAGATATTCGTATTTATATTATGCTTATGCATTAATCTCACCTTTGTGGTAATAAATAGGTCCTCTCTGGTCACGCTACCATCTTTAATTTTGTCGCGGATAGCTTCCCCGATCTCTTTCTCATTAACATAAAAGAAAGCTGTATCAATATGACGATATCCTAGATCTATCGCATCCTTAACAGCTCTTTTCACATCCCCCATCTGAGACTGTTTTTTCCCAAAAATAAAAAAGTACAAATTATGTACAGTAGGATTGCTATATCAAAGTAAAATTGATTATTTATTATTTTTAATCAATTTAAATTGTTATTTGTATACACTGTGACGATGATCTGATGAAGGTTGAAACTTGAAACAATATAAATCTAATTTTATATTGGGTAAAATCTCCCGAAAACGTCCCATGTCCTAAAAAAGAAAAAGGTATCCGGGGGGGAGGGGGAGGGGGGAGAGGATGGATGGCAACTCACACTTATATAAGTAGTTAATTAAGTAGTTTTGATAAAGAATATAAATTCCCAGTAAAAATATTAAATAAAAATCGATTTGTCGTTGTATTAATAAAATAAATAGGGATGAATGATCGTTAACAGAATACGATAAGAATAATTATTGCTTGATTTCCATTTTGACGTGGATGCTGCGATACGTTTGAAATTCAAATAAAACGCGCGTAAAATGGTACATTCCGATAATGATGTAATTTGTACGCATATGTTTAAGCGGCTACGTCTATCGCTTGTTATGAAACACACGTACCTTATAAGTTCCGAGGCCCAACATCGGCATTTTGTGTCCATTCGAAAATGTGATTGTCGGAATACCAGCCATTGTTATCGCCGACTAATATAGATAGGTGTATACAACAGGAAGCGTGTGTGCAAGGCCGTTGGAGGAAGCTGCAATAAAACAGTGCAACCGAGTCCTTGGCTGTTATGAAACACTTTGAATAGCTATATCGTCTAACACAACTCACAGTATCGATAGGCATGCAATACTGTGCGTTGCGGTGCGAGAATTATTACCTGGAAATAAAAGTACTAACAACGAATAAGCTCTACTATATATCTCTCGAATATTCGTCACTTCACTAGCACGACCAGTAAGATCGTCGACTCAAAATAGACTGTACGCACACATATAACATAAAACACCACGCCCACGATTGCCCACGACTGCACCTTGTGTAGCTACAAAAACACTACCTGAGTGCTTCAGAGTATCTTTTTATATCCTTCCTTAAGATTCGGAAGAAACAATAAAAGCAAAATGATAGATAATAACAGCCTGCCTGTAGGAGATAGGAGGGAGAAGAGAGAGAGAGAGAGAGAGAGAGAGGGAGAGAGGGAGCCTTCCTACAAGCGACTCGTAATCAATGATCAACTGAATTGCTGTCTCATCGTGTTATACATATACATATAATGTCATGTAGTGCGTCTCTTGTTGGAAGACACCCAGAGATATGAACCACGTTAACGAAAAAAATCGATAAAATACATATGCTTGTTTTAAGCATTATATCGAATAGATAGTCGTGAATATGGATGAGTTTTTTTAATTCATCGATTGATATAAGATGAATTAAAAAACTCGCCCTCTATTGCTCGAATTTAAAACTGAGGAATACATATCACATTTTTTTAATTAGATAATATTTATATAATTTAACAATTTCTTTAATTATTAATTATAAGATTAGTGTACAATACAATTTCCACGTACGACTTTACAAAATGTATCTCTGCAATAAATCTATCTACTTGTTCTAAAATCGGGATAATTATTACGAAAATGTATTTTCAGCTGTCTAGAAATCAGGAAATTCGTTTCGCACACGTTAATACAACATGAGAACTAACATTGTTAGTTGATTATTATGACATAATTTGCAGTTGTACCTATTTCTATTTTTAATCGATTGCAAGCGAAAAAGAAGAGTCACGTTCACAATCTCGCATAGTAAATGGAGATAACGATATTTATCTCTTATTCTTTAGATTTTCAACGAGTTTCGAGACACGTAATATTTAATTCTAGATTAGATAATGCTGCGATATTGAATAATATTTTATGATACTACCTCTGATATGCTACTCGCGATATAATAACTTGCGTTTATACCTCGGTTTATATAATAACAAAAAATTATCACAGTACATTTGTGAAATGTATGTTAATTCGTAAACAGATATCGTTTAAAAATGAATATCGAAATACAGTCGAAGCATATTCTCTAATTATGATTTATTAGGAGAGTTCTTTATTAATTTTTTTAACCACTCTCTATACTCTCAGGTACTCTAGCATAGCTCACGCAGAATAATTTTCACGTAATCATTGCTCGGATATGTTTATAATTTTCTGTATATTCATAAAGTAACACACCTGGAAGTAATGAAAAAATAGAAAGGATCCACTTTATAGTCTCGATTACTCGAGAATAAGGAGTAGTTAAGAATAAAAGTTAAGATTAAAATAAGTATTCAATTTTGCATGCAATATAGGATTTATTCTGCATAAGCTGATATTAAACAATCATTTATATTCGGGGATTAAATTGAAAATGATTAGATAGAAAAGTCTAAAGCGTCTCTTACAATTAGATATTCAATAATATTTTACAATTATTTTATACAATATTATATTGACACTCTTTTTAAACAATTTAAAACAACTGGAGTCTCCAGATGTGTGTGTGATCAAAAATATTGGTGTAATAATATTGATTGTCTAAGGCCCGATTGCACCCACGATTGTAATTTCGATTTTAAGCGAAACTTAAACTGTCTCTGTTTCTGCCTCTCTTTCAGCTTTAATACAAGATAGATAGAGTCTGAAGTCTCGCTTAAAATCAAGTAATATTGGTGTAACCGTGTCTAATGCCCGTATCATACTAGCGATTGGAGATTACGTCTGCGTTCGCGTTTGCGTCTTTTAACCAATTAAAAAGGAGCTGCTGGCCAATAGGTCTCGTCTGATTGGTTAATAAGAGCCATTTACGAAACGTTTGTCGTACGCTGTCAATTAAAATTCCAAACGGAAAGGATAATCCTTGTGCGTTTCATATCTGAAAAAATAGAAAATTTAGTTGTTAAAAATGTACTATAACATTCTTTAAAAAAATAATTAAGTATAATGTACTTTTTAAGCTGCACTATACGTCCATCACAATCGAATTTGTCGATCGTGACTATTTCTTCCGGAGTTAACTTAAAATCAAAGATGTCAATATTCTCTTCGATACGCTTCTTTGAACTAGATTTTGGGATTGGTATAGTACCAATGTCAATCTATTATAAAAAATTATTGCTGAATTATTCAATCTCTATATAAAGTGTCTTGAAATCAATGGGTATCCCTTTAATGTAAGTTTTCTCTGAACAATTTGAGAAGTTAATTTTTCTTTATCGAAAATCATTTATTACATATTCCAATTTTTGCATAGTGCATATTTTTAACTCCTACACTTCTAATTAAGATTTTCTTTAAGTAACGCTTTACTTGAAAATAATTGGAGAATGTTGTTTTGTATGCTATTTATTTGATTTTCTAAAATTTGCGAATTTAATTCCTTCTTTTTTAATTGTTTATAAATAAATGAGAAATAATTAATATCTCAATATTTCTCTCCATAAAGAAAAGATCGTCTCTAAGTCAGTCAAGATTATATAATTAAAGAGACACCCGGTAGAGTCGTATACAGTATTAATTAATAATAGCACGTCTTACCAAGTATCTTAGAATAACTTGTGCGGGAGTTTTGCCGTACTTAGCACCAATATTTACAATTTCAGGTGTATCAAGGACAACTTTGGGATCGCCAGGTTTAGTCCAAGGCCAATTAGGCGAACCAAACGGGCTATAAGCTGTGACAGCTATGTCACGACTCGCACAAAAGTCTCTCAATTTTCTCTGGTTCAAATTCGGATGGCATTCCACCTGATTTATTACCGGCTTTATTTGAGCAATCGATAATACGCGGTCAATCTGCTCAGCGTTGAAATTACTGAGGCCAATACTCCTCGTTAAACCCAATTTCACGCATTCCTCCATACCGCGCCACGTGTCAAGGAAATCCTCGTGTCCGAACATCGGATCGCCGTTTTCGTCAAGCGGCATTATACCGTCGGCATTTTCCTAAAATAATCGCGGCGTAAGCAGGAACGGTTATAATATGCTCGCGATTTTTATTTTTATCGTAATGCAAAACTCGTTTGCAATATAATTTTCGCATTGCGCGATATTTAAAGCTGATCTACAATATGCACTTTACTTTCTGTTTCTTGCTTTCTACTTTTTATCTTTTTTCTTCTTCGCTACAGTTTTATTGACAATCGTATTTCTTGTAACGTGTGTTTCTTGTCCCTTCTAAAATCAATATTTTTTATCTTGAACGAGAAAAAACATTGAAATAGGATAAAAGCAAAAGATAGGAGGTAAAAAGCATGAAATAGCAAAAGGCACAGTGTAGATTAGCCTTTATTTTCTTTTTTCGTGTTGTAGACGTATCAATAACGATGGTACGATACCACTGATTTTTATCTAATGACTGCAATCGCGTAACATCTTCTCAAAAAAGTCATTGACAAGCGTTAAAATGTTATGGATTTTTTACAATAAGTCGTTAATCACACTTATTATATCATATTATTGATAACTTAAAGTTATAAGTCACAAATCTTAGGAAAAACTAAAGAATAAATCGTACTAGATTGTTATATCACATTATTTAACCAATCAGAAGAGTGGTAAGTTCAAGGAAAATAATAATATACTGTGATTGGTCAGTCATGATGTAATCGAAGTTTTAAATTCTGTAAGAAATGAAATTTTTATATAATTTATCTTCATGCAATCACCGACTGCAATCATTACTGCGGACTTATCGCTGTTTTACAAGACACTATATACTGACTTATTGCTTACAATTCGTTCTTGACTTCTGATTTATTGTTATAGCTTACAGTAAAAAGTCCATTAAATTTACCGCATAAGACATGGGCCAGTGTATTAGGTAGAGATCCACGTAGCCGAGTCCAAAGTTTCCCGCAGATTTTAGGCAAGCCGGCACCACGTTTTCTCGTTTATGAAATGTGTTCCACAACTGAATAAGATGAATTTTATTTAGTTTTATATAACATCGGGATTCAGATAAGGGGATAACGCGAATGTACCTTAGTAGTAATGAAGAGATCTTCTCTCCTCACAATCCCTTTCGCGATCGTCTCACGTAGAGCTTTGCCAATTTCCTTTTCATTCTGATAAATGTAAGCGCAATCAAAATGCCGGTATCCAGCATCAATAGCATCGTGCACAGCTTGCTCGACAATCTTTGGATCATCCTAAAACAAAATTAAATTAATTATAATAATAATTAATATATGTGACGCTCAACTGAATAAAATTAATTAATATTATAAATACAAAGGAGCTAAGAGCAAAAGCTAGATTAAAATTGCTAATATTTAATAATATCTTTGTAATAAAATACAACATATACGTTTCGATCAAACAAGTCATTCTCAATGTTAGAGTAAAATAAATAATAAAACGATTACACACAATACAAAAAGTTTCCTAAAACTATATGCTACACTGTAAATTTTTGTATTAAAATGTAACAATTTTATTATTTAAATTAATGAAATCATAAAATTTCAGATGCTATGCGTTTAGAAATTTCTTTATCTTAGCAGATGAGACGGAAATATCTGAAACTGGACAAATGAAAATATTAATTCGTAAAAAATAAAACTGTAATGAATTCATCACAATTTCTTAATTTTTAGGTAATAGTTATCAATTACAAAAGTTTATCGCAAGTGCTGTTTAGATAATCAAGTTGTTTTTGTATACACAGTTTTATTACGAAGTGATTACGAACTTTGCGTTGACATTAAAAAAGATACCGGCTCTTTTTCATATTGGACATCAAATGATATCAGTGACCAATTTAAATGCTTGTTTCCCACCAATGTACTTATACTTGGTAAAATTCAAAAAGTGAAATATCAGTCAAAGTGAATAAAATGCAAGTGTAACAAAGACCAAAAATTGTACTTTGTTGCGTGATATTGCGCAGTGCAGTGTCATGTAGCTATACATAAAGCTGCTCTAAAAATTTGAACGAAAAATTCGTGATATTTCTCTCTTTTGAAGTGATTGCGATCACACTAAGTTAAAACCGCTCTGTGAGATTTAATATCCAATTCTATATAAATATTTAGAAAAAAAGAATAAATTGAATCGAGATTAAAATTAATTTTTCATTTGTAAAACCGGTCTTATAAAAATATAAGTTAACTTTAATCTCGGTTTAAATTTTCATCTTTTTCTGAATTACAAAATAATGAAAATAGGTTAAATCGAGATAAGAATTAATTTACATTGATAGAAACAAACGTAAGTTAAGTTTCTTTGAAAGAATCTGCCGTTTTATCTTGCTTTATACTTACACCTGCCTGCCAGGTACCAAGCCCGAGTACGGGAATCTTTACACCGTTGTTCAAAACTATAGTTTTCGCTGTCATAATTTGATAAACTAAACGTTTATCTTAACCGAGCAATAACATAAACTGTCCTGTATGGCAGTACACGATGTAGCGACCTACTGGTAGCCCACTTGTATGTATTTATACCAGCGTGGTTCACTATACTGACATACATAAAACATCCAATCTGGAAAAATGTTAAAATTACGTTATGTAATAATTCAAATTATGTAAATAAATATGTAATAACCTTATTATATATTGTCGAAAATTTTAAGCGTACATGTCTAATAATATATCTCACAAGAGTTATATTTATATATTGTGTTTGAAAAATCAATTTTGATTAAGCCAAAAAACGTCTTTTCATAATCTTTTCTTTTTCAAATGTTCTTGTTGAGATTTGGATTTTACAATAAATACGATAATGATAAAACTAATGATAAAAGTGCACATAAATGATAGATTTGGTAAAAAAAAAATATTTTATTATAAAAGATACATTTGCAATGATGTCAAAGTTTCTTACAATCTTAGATAACAATATGCAATATCGTATAAATATATAAGAACTCACATATCTCTGTCAGAAAATTATTTGTCACCTGATTGTGTCAATATACATATACATATAATTTTATAAAAATTATTCGTTGCGATTTTTCTACTTTTAATGTACATTAATTCAGAAAAATTATTCAAAATATCAAAATACATCGAGCATAAATCACGGGATACTCTTTGCGTTTATTATTGTACTATCTGCTTTTCCACCATAGCTGATTTTCTTTTAATGTTTTTATTTTGATTTCTCACTTTTTTCGAATCATCCGCTTTATCTTCAAGATCAACTCTAGTTCTCGAACGAACGCCAGGTCCCCAATTTACAGTGGGATTCTGTTGAAAACGAGACAAATGCTTTTGCCGAGAAATCGGATTGGCAAGAGGATGCATAGCGAGCGAGATGTCCGTCGTAGACGATGTATTAAGTATCCGCGCGGCGGGGCTATCCTCAGCCAATTTCTCCCGTTTTACTGAATGATCCTTCTCCCAAGCACGCACGATATCCCATATAACATCATTTGGCGCATTTGTCTTAATAGATATCTTACTCGCATGTGAGTACGACACTTTGTATCCCGCGTTTAATAATGCTGACCTAAACATTAACATTGGTGGAACGTGACACTTAACTATAGACATCAAGCGATCTAGATTATAATACAAAGGAATGTCCAGTTCCTCATGTATCACGGTCAGGACGCCCTCCATTCTTTTCAATGTACCCAACTCCATGCTGTTCAAGTTACACAATAATCGCGACACAAATTCATGATCATGTAAAGGACCTAGCCATATTGGACCTCCCATATGTTGCCTATGTTGACAATGTTTACACAATTGATCTATTACGGGTGCATTTGGCAATTTATAATTCTTGGAAGCCTTCCTCGTTAATAATGGTTGAAAATTCATACTCTCGCATCCGTTACATTGATAGAGCATTCCTATCTTATTGGAGTTCTCTTTGCACTTGTCATGACTTGTGAAAACCTTGACAAATACTCTTATATAAAAATCAACGCTTATAGACAATAATGGTACTATGTATCGTCCGTAACGGCCTGCATAAGACGCGATGCATTGCAGTAATATTCTCAATGCTATCTCATGACAAGATTTTGACTTTATGGATATTGCTCCATATTTGTAGTAACAAGTTTCCGGAACATTGCCAGCCAAAATGGCCATATCAGTAGCGGTAACCAGAAGTATGCCACCATCGGATACACACTGCACCGCACTATCCAGGTACATCGAGGGACAACCGTAGGGATCTAAATCTACCGCGTCGAATCGATTTTTTCTACGTTGATACATCAATAGCGTTGCGTCTTCATGATAAGGAGTTACCAAATTTTCAACTCCGTTATGTAAAACATTCTGCTTGATACTATCTACCGCTTTCGCAGAGATGTCATTTGCAACAATCTGCTGGACACCTTCTACTTCCTTGGCATATCTTATACTACGCAAGCCAGTTGCAGATAAAGCTTCCAATATAGTAATTCCTCTTTGATTTTCGGCATCATGCGATATACTTTTATTAGCATTCTTTAACTTGTTTTTCTGCAGCACTTCTTCGTTAAAATCCTTTGCAAATATCGTTAGTACTGCTATACTAAGGTCTCTATTGAATTCTTGAACGGGATTATAAAACACTCTTTCATTTGTTACCAATATTTGTGCCTTTCCCTCACTCACAGTAGGAACCTTTTCAAGTCTCGGCTTCTTTGTGCTTTGCTCGTTATCCATACTTGCATATGTAATACTAAAATGAAAATGTGTGTATGTTATATGTATGTACATTTTAAAAGATTATGTTAAAAAATAAATTGAATTTTGATTTTAAAAAAAGTAAAAGGAGTTACTGGTTTATCAAATTGTCCACGTATATTACAAGACTTGTTAAAAAATAGATGTATACTACCGTGTCTCCAGATAGGGGTTTTCTGAGATCACATAAATCAAAATATCACAGCAACAAAATTCTTGAAAACATAAATTACAAATACATTTGCTATTTACAGTTCTAAACAGTAGTTTTCGAGACAAAAGTTAAAAACTGGTCAGTTACGGATTATAACTCATTTAATTGCAATCTATAATTAGCCAGTTTGTAACCTCCACATATTTCAAAAATTACCGATATATAGGAACGACAAATAACAAATACTTTTGTAACTTATTTTTTTCGAGAACACTCATGCTCTTGTATTTTTACTTGGAATATCCCGTATAAAAATATCACGTAATAGTTAATTGTACCTCAATTTATTGTTATTTCATAAGGTCATATTAAAGCCTTGCTTGGGAGTACTCGGTGCTATATTTATACGATTTTTACTACAATTATTCAAATATGCATTTATATTTTGTAATAACGAAAGGAAAAACATATGTCTCTTCAGTGACAAAATATTAATCTATTTTCACGAAGTTTGTGATTGTACAAGCAACGCTTCTTCGACAAATAGGAGAAATTGTAAGCTAAACATGTGGATAGTAAACGTTATCAAATGTCGGTAAAAAGTCATGCCAACATATATATATTTTGGTCGAATTCTTTCATTAAAGATTTATAGTAAATTCGATTGGATGCATTCAGTATGAACTACACATTAAAATCGTCGTACATAACTTGATGTAAAAAAACATTTAATATATATATAAAAATCGTATCTTCACACAAATTAAATCAGTGTAGAATGGTATTAGTTCGCACTAGTGCGTCCAACATTATATTTTGCGATTATAATATATTATATCAAGCAAAGTAAATTGAAAAAATACACGCAAATAAAAAATTGCTTTAACATTTATTTATGTGATATTCATACACAAACAATCACTTACTTCTACTTGAATTCTTATATCTACAGTTCAAAACAGTACTGTGTCTGCTGCTATTCAGCTAAACTAGAATAAATACATTGTAGCCTATCTTCTGAGAATATTATGGAACTATATCAGTCACTGAGAAAATGCGACAGTTTCCGTCTGTCTCTTTAGGTACCATGGATCTTCTCTGAATTCTAATGAACAACAAAAATTAACAACTATTAGATGAAGAAATCCAATACAGAACCACTTTAAAGTTTTTTCATTTGTGAAAGATTTCCTAATTTTCAGTATCGCCAAAGTAGATTAACTACTCTAATCTACTTTCGGAAACCTCTCCAAATAGTTCCATAATAGCTTCTCTGATCAAATCAAAAAATATGTTCGCACGCACACACCATTCTCAAAAATTTAACCTTGATGCCACAAACGAAATATTATTGAATAAAAAACGGAATATATAAAAGTCTCTTTAACATATGTGTGAACGTATTTGCTGGGGTATAAATAAAAAATTAATATAATATTCAGAGAAATAATATTCCATCTACAACATTTAAAAAATCTCAACAAGTCTCTTTTCTCGCGAAATCAAGAAGAACACAATACAATAAAATATATACTTTATTAAATACTTTTAAAATCATATCAAGTTTTTCTCGAAAACTAACTCGTAGAACTTCAAATTCCTCTAACTTTGAACGAATTATGGATGATTGAATATATTTCGATACAGCAGAATATTTTATCTAATAAATTTATGGATGTAACAAGTGTCTATGGAACACGATCCATTTAGTGTTACAAATGAATGCTTCGAAATATTTGATTCTTCTTCTTCTTTAGTCTGTTTTCATCTACTCCTGGACATAAATCTCTTCTATTTTTCTCCATATTTCTGAGTTCGTTTTTCGGACTCTTTAAGAATTCTTTCCGCCTCATTATGCGGATATTATAGCTTGCTATTAGGACATTCTTGTTTGTTCGGCTTTTCTTCGAGTGTATCGAAACTTTGCCTTCTCCAGAATCCTTGAGGCAGACTGACGTACCAGTGCGAGATTCTGAGCTTTCCGCTTTACTCGTCTGGAGTAATTTTGTTTTTAAATTTCGACATTTTTATGTTGATTTGGAAGACTTTGGCATTGAAATGCCACGCTTGCCATTGCATGTTGGCGAGTTTTGTTTTTGTTTTACCGCTAGAAGTCAGTACAAATTACGAAATTTTTCGTAAATATAAGATACGGGATTTGGATTCGCGGCCTGTCGATTACAAGTCCATTGCTCTCATATGGACAACCCATACGGCAACCGATTAATTAATCGGAAGAAAAAATTTTACTAAGTAATTGATCAATGAAAAAAGGCTTCAAAGCATTTGTAGCATTAAATGGATTATAGATTAAAATTAAAATAAGATAAATATTTTTTATTACTGGAATTATATTCTTTCATAAATTCTATTAATTAATAAGAGTACCACTTTGTAATGCTTGCGAGTATTATTTCATCCTTGTTGTCAAATGTTAAATGAAACGCGCACACGCGTACCCTAAAAATCTTCCATTTAAAAATAAATGTAAATTGTTATTTCAGTTATAAAATAATTTCATTCAACTTACGATAATATCATAATAAATTTTTAATATAAACTAATGAATATGGATATTAACTTGTGACAAATTCTGATAATCGTTTGAAATGGAAATGTTGGAAATTATTAATTGATGATCTTTGTCAGAGAACGTTTTGTGTTTATACAATGATAAATATTCATTATCAAGAAAAATATCAAATATTTTTCGCGACAAGAAGTAATTGTAAAACATTTCTTGTGTTTATGATATCATAATACGATTTTAAGTGTCGAATTTCAAGTGTCATTTGTTGGCAATCTAAAAATTAATTCTACTGATATTTACATTGAAAATAAATTCACTGAGTGGCAAATTGTTATTTCTGTAAAAAAAAAGACACTGAATTTTTATACATCAGCAAATACTTTTTCTACATTATTAAGGAAAATATCAACATTTTGTATCAGAGTTCAAATTAATCCGATTATCATGAAAAAACAGATACTCGCACTTTTCACGCTACGTCCTTTTCAGGCGCCGGTTTCTTGCAAAGAGAAGCAGTCTCCTCTTCGTCTTCAGCTTTGCGCTTTTTCCTTACCAGATGCGATATATCGCTGGCAGGTTTCAACTTACTATTACTACTACCACTTCCAGAAGCCTCATTCGCTTCACCATCACTAGAACATCCATTCAGTTTCTCTTCCTTAATCTCTTTGAGCAAATTGGCTTCTTTTTTTAGATCATTGATATCTGCGATTTTTTCTTGGATTTCCGGAAGGAGTTCCTGCAGTTCCTTTATCTCTCCTTCGACGGTATAGAATGGATCGTCAGATTGAGGTGGATCATCTTGCAAAGTCTTCAAGTGCACAATCTTTGCCTCCAACAGCGCAGACGCTTGATTAAATTGTTCAATGCTGATGTCAAAGTTGTTCGCCATCGCATGCGCCAACCCGAGCTGATAATGGATCTCGGCGATCGCACGATGATCGCGTGGAGTCATTTTCTCCAGAAGATTCAAACAAGCCTTGAAATCAATCAGCGCGCTTTCATGGTTGCTACTCTCCATTGCAACCTCGCCCAGAAGACGGTAAGCCTCAGCCAAAAATTTCCAGCCCGGAGGTCCGCGTTTTACTAACACCAGTTTCGCTAGTTCTAAGACTTCCCAAGCAATCTAGAAACAGAAATTAGATATTAGAATCATTCATAATTTCATTCAATAGCAATGGATTACGTTAAATTAACAATTAAACTTGGATAATTCGACAACAAGTAAAAATATTTGATACAACAAAATTCAATGAGTCTTCTAATACATAATTAGTCTAGATAAATCACCTGTAGATTGTTAATTTCGTCCTCGTCATTTTCCTTTTCAACATCCTCTTCTTCCGCCTCTTCATCTCCGTCTTCTTTTTTTCTGTTCATGCCACTACCAGAAGCTTCACCATTATGCATATCAAAATCTCGACTACAACCAGGAATTTCTTCTCTCTGTTTGTTCTGTTCTTCAATCTTACTATCCACCGTTTTATCAGACTCTTCTATCTTATCATCCTTTTCGAGTCCTTCAGATCCTTCAACTTTTGTACCTTTTGAGTCCTTCAGTTCTTCAGCCTCTTTTTCTTCATCCTTTGTCTCTTGCTTATCATCCTCTTTGCCATTTGATGTGCAAGAACTACTTTCTGTATGATTACCTTCGGTTATGGTCCCTTCTTCATTTTCTTCCTCCTCATCTTCACCTTGCTCATCCTGACTAACTTCCTCAGATCCGGGCACACCACCACCTAATACTCCCGCCTCTTCACGAGCCAGACCCAAAAGAGCTCGACCGTAAAGTAGGTAGAGTTCACCCATCTCGTCACCGGTCTCTCCATGCTCCTGAGCAAGAAGCTCGCACGCACGAGCCAAGACGGCTACTGCAAGATGATAATCGCGTACCAGGAGGTGGCGTTTACCCTGAGAAATTGCCGTCGCAGCATCCTTGATCGGCACTTCCTCCGACACGTCGGCCATCTAAGAAATAAGAACAAGAGAATACTCATATATATTTGCATATATATTTTGAAAACAGCAACAAAAGCAAGCAAATCTTAGCAATATACATAGATTATATTTGTAAAATCAAACAAATAAAACGAGCCAAGTGACGATAAAGAACGTTTCGCATGGATTAAGAAATATTAAGTAATCAGCAAATTTTTATTAAGCTATGATCTTTTCACAACATCAGGAAGCAAAAACTGAATGAAACGAATTTTCCTACCTCCTAATATTGTGTTAGTTTCAAATGATATGTATACATATGTGCAGTATTAGGCTTCACGTCAGATTACACGTAAATATTTTTAGACCCCTCACCCAGATAAGAGAGTATTAACAAATAAATATGTATGTGTGTGTATATACACACATTTATTTGTTAATACTCTCTTATCTGGGTGAGGGGTCTAAAAATATTTATATATCAATAGATATGTGTATATATATATATATATATATATC
>NW_017276147.1:1244682-1269415 GCF_001594065.2 Cyphomyrmex costatus
GGGGGGGGGGGGGAGTTCTCTGATTGGTTCATATTCATTCACATATCTTAAGACTTTACATAAAATAATCCTAAATATAAGATCCGACTGTGATCGCGCTTAATCTCCAATGTTTAGTGCGACGCGAACTTTATTTGTACATGCAATTATTTCAAAAGATGCAACAGAAGGGGTGAGTGGGTGATAAGGTGGACATCCGCAGCATCCGCGAGTGGGGAAGGAGAGAAATCGGGTGGGTGTCCGTGTGGGTCGATTCGTCGTGGCGCTTCAACGTGAAAGGGTGGAGGGCGTCCGCATCGCGAGGATGCCGGGGAGAGAAAACGAGAAAGAGCAGGTTCCAAGGACGTACGTCGGCCAGTAACGAGTCGGGGGACGCGAGCGTCGCGTTGCAGGCGTCGCCCTGGGCACCGCCGTCCAAGAGCAGATGGAGTCGACCCGCGTGCCCCGGGGTCCTGCTTCGCGCCTCGTCTTTCTCTTTGTTACCCTCGTGCTGACCGTCGCAGGTAAAGAGACGAGGAGACCGGCACCGCGTTCCGGAAGAGACTGACGTCTCAAACCGAGAAGTGTAAAGACCAACACAGTCTCTCTATATTGATATATGTATATATACAATATATATTTTTTTTTATAAAGAAGCTGGTGCGGAAGATGTATCTCATCAGAAAGTATTGAACAAAATTGTTCTAAATTATTCGACTTTGATTTGAATCCGAAGAAACTTTTCAATCCTCCCGCCTCCTTCTCTTTAGAGAGAAAACTTTTATTATGGACCGGGATTTAATAGAAAAATAAGCAATTCAATAACTACATTTTTCTTTATCATTTCTCAGCAACGGGGCTCCTATGCAGTGCAATAATGTCGGACCACTGGGAAGAAATCAACTGGGACAGGGAAGATCTGATCCACGCGAACGTAAACCTCACGTGGTATCTGAACGGTCAAGTGGCAAGGCTCGAGTCTTCCGTTAATCATCGAAATAAACATCGTGTCACCAAAAGTTCAGCCTTCTTAGTACCTATGCACGGCGGCATTTGGATTATGTGTGTTTCATTGTCAGGTATAAACTGTCGTGATTTTTATAATGTTAAACTTAGACCTAGAACTGCACATATATCTTTTGTACACGCTTCGGGATTTAAATATATTTTTACGATTATGAATGCGGAATACCATGATATTTCCAGCTTATTCCACGGCGTATTCAACTTACAAATTATCATTGCGGATTTTTTCAAAACACAAAAATATATTTTTTCAGTTGTGGAAATTTTAATCATAATATTAAAACTAATAAATATTGTTATTGTTAAAGACGCCGATGATGATAAAGAAGAGATAATTGATGAAGAGAAATGCAAGTCAAAAGAAATTTTCTTTATAAAGATAAATAAAAATTATTCGCGATTATTTATGGATATACAACATTAAAACATGACATTCTATTTAATGTCCAGATCTTATTATGATATGGATACAATCAACTTCATATTTTCTCATTCATGCCAATAGAAACATTATCGGCATACAAATGAAGTTTAGCTCTAATATAATGGTGTTGCTCAATTGCCATAAAAGCAAGGATCACGGTCACGCGATCGTAAGGATACTGTGCTTAAATTGTGCGATTCGACGGTTCGATATCTCCGGCCGGCCAGAGTCAAGGTGGCACCTAAATATAGTCACGTGCACGTGCAATATAGACAAAGTAATATCTGACAAAATTCCAGAGTAAGATATTTATTGCATTGCCACAAAACACGATAAGTATCATTTCTTCGTCAATTTTTCTTTGAAGACATTATTCTTCATTAAAGTATAATGAAAACTGACTTCAAATAGATCTCGAAGTCCGCAGAACTAAAAAATACTCAATATCTAGAAACACGATTGATAAGAAAAGTACCCATTTAATGAAAGTATTTACGTTAAAGTATTTACGATCTAATACAACTGTATGGGCTCGATATACCACTTTTCGTTTAATCGAACGGGTGCAACCTTGAAGAGTACTTGAAGAATTCGGGGTCATAATTGTCTCATTTAGTTATTTTTGCCGGAATTACGTTCATAGGATCTGAACACGCTAAGCACTGCCTAGTACTGCTTGCACCACCTTTGCACATGACATTTACATCCAGCCAAGTATTAAAACTTCCTACAGTTAAATCTATCAAATCAAAGAATATATCAAAAGTATGATAATGTACATGGTATTTATGGTTTGACAATTTAATTTCTCAATCGAAAGATAACTTTTGAAAATGGAATCTGGAAGAGCCGAAGTTTTAATAAATTTTCTCAATAGCATTTAAATTAAAAAATTCTAATCCTATTTTCTGACGATGATTTTGAACGATTTCAAAAATTGAAAATAACTATATAATTATCAAATATAATTTTACTTATTTAAATGAAAAAAATAAAGATTATTATCAATAAAATTATCAATAAATCATGTTTGTTGTTCCAGAGGAAGAGATACAATTGTTAGGTCAAGTGGGTTTCCCGCAAAAAAGATGCGTCAATTACTTAACACCAAGCGAGGCGCACATAGAAGCGCGTGGAGCTTGGCAAAATCGTAAGTAAATTTTACATAAACATTTAATCGAAGTGCAACAAACTTTAGTCTATAATAAATTGTTTTATTCTTCGATAAAATATTGCTATATTTCTTATAAATATTTATCATGAATTTCATTAATTGATCATTTTAATAATCTGTTTCAGGAATGCAAAATCTGAGTATCTCATGCTCTCTGGTATGTTTAATCATCTTAGGATGCGCTGCACTTATAGGATTTTTTGGACTATGCAGACATCAGATATCAGCCGTGCTCGTGACAGGAGTTATGTACCTTCTTGCAGGTAAAATTATCTATTAATCACTTGGTAAACTAGTCTAGATCATAATTTCAAATATGATATTAGAATAAAGGAAAATATACTTATAAACTTAATTATTGTATGTATAGCGCAGCCATTAAAGTATGGTAACTAAGCTGGGAATCACTCTATTTCATTCTAGCGACATTCGCGCTGTTCACGCTTACGATCATTCACTTCAAGAGAGTTCAGGATCGCGGGACCAAATCAATAGAGGATGGCGTGATCGGTATGCCTGTTCTTCGCAGCATTCTCAAGGCCAGGAGAGTTACTACCGCATGGAGCATGGACCTAGGATGGGGTGGAGTCACTCTTTGTGCTCTCGCATCGGTAGCCTGGATTCTTCTCAGTAAAATCATGCGTTTCAGCCCGATCGCTGCCATGATAGCGTAGCAGTGGGACGCCTTCGAGGTCTAAGGTCATTTCTGAGAGTTTCGAAGTTTTACGATTTCGATGTTCAGCGTTCCTTTCAGATGACATCTTGACATTCTTTTTGTGTATCAAGTTGGCGTAAGAGATTTGTTTCACAATCGAGTTGTGCTATAATCTAAGAAACACGACAGATATTTTTCAAAATAGCAGTTTTATTTTTAATTTTCTTTAACAAATGCAACAAACTGTTTGCATCAACTTAATAATCTCGAGTGTTTATCTCCTGCTAAAATATAGATTTCAAAAGAATGAATTTCCAAGATTTGGGATAATCATATTTATAGGAATTGAAATCTCCTGAAACCTTGAAAAGGATCGCAAACTACAATGGGAAACGACTACAAGATAATACTTCTTGAGAAAATTGAATCCAGAAATAACCTTCTCGAAGGCGACTATTTCATGTGCCTATTTTATATAATTAATGTCGTTTACATAAATATTCGTTATTTCAATCGAAAAAACTTAAATTTCTTAAGAAGATTAAAAGTTTTAAAGCACACTTGATTGATCGACGCTTTGTAGAATCAGTGAATGCATTTAATAATTTATATTCTTTTGCATTCGATTTATTTGCTGCAAGTAATTAAATAAGCTCGCTAAGAAAATAAAGCCTGAGATGCAATGAAAAGCAGAGACAATAAAAACAAGTAATTATGGTGGAATTAAACCATGGTGGAATTCCATCATGCAGGCGACAACAGAGCTCAACTTATCAGAAGTTCATGTATTCTGATATACATAGTTCTGGATAAACTAGAATCTGTTATTCACTATTTCTATTATCTGTGCTTTTCGATTGTGTCTCAAGCTTAAAAGACAAATAAACAAGCCTATAATAAGTACTCATAATATAAAAAAGCAAGATGTCATGATATAAAAAGACAAACATTCTTACTCATTTTTTTTGACTGACATTCTTGTCGATTCAAGTAATCCTGGGGAAAATAAAAATCGGAGCACAAACTGAATGTAAAAGAAGAGTAGAGCCGGAAATGCAATGAAAAGCACAGGCAATAGGAAAAGAAAAAGACTTCTCAGAAAAAAGATCTATCATAAAGCGTCTATTCTAATGTGAGTCTAATCTTACATGGTTTTTGTAGGTTGAAAATTGTTATTTTCTGTCCTTATTGTCTATGCTTTTTATTTGTTTCTAACTTAAAAGTGCAAACAAAAAACTCTTCTACGAAAAGTAAATTGGAATAGTCAAACGTAAAAAAAGCGTTTTTTGTTTCATTTTAAGTAAACGCTTCTCGCTGTGTCTTATGCTTCTTAGAAACATTAACGCTTCTAATACACTTCCTTTACATTCGGTTTGTGCTCCGAGTTTTATTTTCGCCGAGGAAATGACTCAGGAATTAGTCTCAAATATGCTACAAAAATATAGCGAATAATATTTATTATAAATGTTATAGACTAGAATTAGATTAGTTTTTGAAACTCGAGATTCAGTTTTTATTAATATATTTATATAAATATTGCGATGCTGAATATTCGCGTAAATATTCGCTGATCAATTTGTACGTTGCAAACTTCTGAAAAAATAGAATGTAAAAACAATTTTCTGATATCTGGAGACACTGTAGTGTCTCGGCGCTAAGCCAAACGCAGCGACACTGCCGTGGCTACTTTACGCGAGCCAGCGAGTTGCGGCAGATTGAGATATAGTTGCCTATAATGTAATCCAAACGCCTTACTATTAGAACAATAAGCACGTTCATAAAGTGTAAAATAAAAATGTTAATGGTATACAGGAGTGAGGTAAATAAAGTTGCTACATATACATATTAATTTCTCCTAGAAAAGAAATAATATAAGTGTTGAATGTCCCTTTCAGGAATTATGCAATTATTAATTCTCTCGAGGCTTCCATTGACATTTTCTATACAAAAATTATGCGTTTTGCAAATCATTTCCATGTCCAAAAAATGTCAACGTTTTGTGAACATTCCAGTTTACCTCATCAAGGCAAGGAGCAATGATATTAGTATTCACGTTCTAAGAATGGATTTGAACATGGAGATAATCTGTGAAACACAATTTCTGCAAACAATTGTTAATTCATATATACTTTATTCTACAATTTCAATATTTCAAGAAATTAATTTGTAAGCTTTAAACATCTCAACCTGTATACAACCTTTTTCAACGAAAAAGAGCTTGTTTTTGCTAATTATTCTAGCGATTATATAGGCGAAGTAATTACGCATAGTATATATAACCTGCATAAAAGGATCCTGCATTTCGTCCATTAAAAGTTAAGATTCCTTATCACTCGGCGCTTTTGTGAAAAACATCACATTTTTCTAATGACACATTCTCAATTGTTGTATTTTTTTACGCGATCTTTGTTGTTTGTTATATTGAAACTGACAACAATAAAAATACTGCAAGAAATAATTGTATTTAACATTGTATATAATATATTAAAGTTTATTCATATTTTACCTTCAGTATTTTTAAAATTTTAGTACGTTTTTTTTTGTTGTATGAAACATTAGTATGAAAATCTCGATTTTATCATTATATAGAAAAGATGTTTTTTTACATGATTATTTAATTTCTATCAAAAATTGAATGGTTTATTAAAAGTTAAATATTAATATTTTTAATTAAAATATCATTAGACATTATACAAATAAACACGAAAATAAATTGTAAGTATTTAAATTTTTTAAAAATAAAAATATACCTGTGCAAGAATACTTTTCGAGTTTTAATTTTAATTTTGATACAGAAAATTCATCATTTTAGCAAAGTAGAAAAATTTTTGTAGCTCCAAAATTCATCATGAAGAAACCCGTAAAAAAAATTATAATAACTAATAACTTTATTGAAATAATTTGTTGTTTCGTTATAATTCCGCGCGTTTACTCTATCAATATAACAGCTCTACCGACATAACCTTAAAAAAATGACCCTTTCACAACGGTTTACTATCAAAAGATGATATTCTCTATTATTTTCCTCGATTGTAAAGAACCCTTTTTCTGTATGAATATCAAAGAACACGTTCGACATTCAATATTATATCTTCGGCTCTCTCTCTCTCTCTCTCTCTTTAAATCTTTTTGCTTTTCTTTTCAATCTCGAGGTACTTTTTTATGTTAAGTGCAAACAGTGTAACAAGGTGTACTCCATAGTTTCTATTTACCACATTGTATCCAAACGTAGTATATAGTCATAAATAGGGTTAATGCAAATAAAAACAGGATATTCTCCCCATCTCCCTCATTAATTATCTCCACACCAACGAATTCCGGGAGATATTTAAATTATCGAGAAGAAAAATGAACAAGATTTTGATGCTAGCCTATCTGGTCACATTGATGCGATCACAAAGAGAAGTATTTTTTTCAGCGAAATGTTTATCATGTTGTGGGCACGTACCTTGATCAATATCTCAAAATAATGCTACTATCGGAGAGTCAAATGTCTTCGAGTTCACGAAACGCAGGAAACGTTCGATGGTACAAAGTGAACAATTTCCGTTAATACACGCGCAAACTGCGTAACCGGTACGCGGGCAAACTTTACGAGAACTCAGAATATGATCATCGATAACGAATGCTTACAGAGATGGTCGAGCTCATGGTAGAAATTAGAGTCAGAATCGGAAAGGTAAAGGCACACAAAAAACTTAAGGCAATCCTATAATAAGGGCGAATTCACACCTCAACGGAAAAGCGGAAGAGCAGTAGACACTCTATCTAGGTATCTTTATGAAACTTTTTCCCTAGAATGGAAAGTGAAAAGCAGGGTATCGATCACGAAACTTTTTCCTTAGGTCTGTTTTCTGTGGCTGAACTACTTTTAGAACTTAAAGTGAGATAGGTATATGTTTGATATTTGTAGAAAGCGAGAAAGAGAGTTCTAGTTCAGTCTAGTGCAGGGGGTCAATCACGTACCTTTTCCCCTAGGGCGGAAACGTGAAAAGTGAAAATTTTTTGCATGTATGTGTGTATATGTTCATACATACATTCATAAAAGTTTTCACTTTTCACGTTTCCGCCCTAGAGAAAAAGTTACGTGATTGACTCCCAGGAACAGAAAACAGACCACTTTAGAATGAAAAATGAAAAGTGAAAAATTTCTCCATTAACTTCAATGATAAAAATTTTCACTTTTCATCCTAGGAATAAATTTCATGGTTATACCATGATCGATACCCAGCAGAAAAGCAACTTTGCAACTGCGTAAAATTTTTCAATATGATTGGTCTTGCTCCTAGTTCCTCACTGGATCTAAATGTATAAACCAATCATAATCAAGAATTTTACAACCGTAGCAGATCTGCTTTTTCTGCTGAACGCAGTTATTTTTTGATAATCAGTTGGTACATGGTCGTTTTCTATGGTATGGTCGAACATGTTCGATCCTTTCTACTCGTTGACTAGATGAGTCGAGTAGACGCAATCTGGTTAGGTTTGCGTCTCATGCGTGAAAAATAATTGGAAGGATACGAGATGGTAAGATAGTTGATTTTACATATGCAAATGCAAATCGCGGTTTTTCTTTCTGTCGATTTTGTATGATCGCCCTTTTAATTTTCTCGAGAATGATCACGCTCGTCCGCGCTATATCCGATTGTCGTTGCCAATCATCTCGGGCACACCATCTGTAATATCTTACGAATATATTCGAATTAATTTAGACATCGTTCTTCGATAACAGGTGAGACAAAATTTTTTTCATTATCGCGATAATAATTACAAGAATATGAGGATCCAAAGTTTATCAGCACGTAACTACATTCCTCGGTAACATGTGCACGTGTCGAGACATCATGTCCGGTCCGCCATTGCGATATGCGGTTATCGTGTGTGGAGCACGAATGTACAGTCTTCGTAAATCCTTGAACAATAATTGGGAAATCGAATATATCTTGAAAGGAAGTGAAAATTACAAAAATAAGCGGATTCACTATACTCTAAAAAATTATTTCTTAATTTGACATCATGTGGTCTTTATAATTCTGATTGTGTTGGTGTTAATATTTACTTTAATATAAAGTGGATTTGATATCATAAATTTTAAATTTATATTCGTCTTAATTTTAAATGAGATAAAAATCACAAAAGTGAGCGAATTTATTAGATATTTATAACTTCATTCATTAATGTCTATATTTTGAACATATATGCAGATTTAGCACAATGTAGTATCTATATCATTTTCACTGTCGATGTATGTATGTGGTTAATATTAACATTTTTTATTTATCTATACTGATATTTTTTTAGTATGTAAATATTGAAGTTAAAAATATTCTAATAAAACTTTATATTTTTTTTACTTTTAAGATATATCGTGAATCCAATAAAAAAAATTATGTTACAAACAAATGCAGTTTTAATGGAAGAGAATTTTGATACATATATATTTAATTATATTGTTATGTAACATTTTCTCTTTTTTTTTTAGTCGTTATCAACGGCGAGACCACTTATTACGGTCTACACTGACAAGAATGAAGCATCAGGTGATACAATTTCTCTACCATCTGTCTTCAAGGCACCAATTCGTCCTGATATTGTAAATGTTGTCCACCAATTGATTGCAACAAACAAAAGACAACCGTATTGTGTTTCTAAAGAAGCTGGTAAATATTAATGACTGTGTTTAACAGATAAAATAGTTTAACAATTGTTGTAAAATATTTTAACATAATTGATTAAACATTTAGATCCAGTAAGGATTCAAGGATCAATGATGTCAAAGAATCTTTTAACAATTGCATAACTGCTCTTTATTTTATTAATTTTATTGCATGATAATTATTATTATGATGATTATTACAATATTTGAGTAATAAATAAGCATAAAAAGATAATAAAAGTTTTTGTTTTTCATAGGTCATCAAACTTCTGCTGAATCATGGGGTACTGGACGTGCTGTAGCTCGTATACCTCGTGTACGCGGTGGTGGTACCCACCGTTCTGGTCAGGGTGCTTTTGGCAACATGTGCCGAGGCGGACGTATGTTTGCACCTACTAAGCCGTGGCGACGTTGGCATCATCGTGTCAATGTAAATCAAAAGCGTTACGCTCTCGTTTCTGCCATCGCTGCTTCTGGTGTTCCTGCACTCGTCCAATCTAAAGGTACTTTATGGAGATAACATTTTTTATTAAAAGAAACGAGATATTTGTAAAATTTGAAAAAATTACAAAGTTATAATTGTATCATGTTCTGATATATTTAAAAATAATTTAGATATTTTTGAATTTTTTTTAATTTTCTAAAAGACAGACTGTGGATATACTTCATGTATTTTCATACTTGTATCTAGGGCATATGATTCAGGAGGTTCCGGAATTCCCGCTGGTTGTTTCTGATAAGATTCAAGAATACACGAAAACTAAGCAGGCTGTTATCTTTTTGAGACGTATCAAGGCTTGGAATGATATCCAAAAGGTTTCAATTTCTTTTAGTTTTAAAGATTCTTTTGTGTCACTCTTATGTCGTGTCCATGTGCACCAAATAATGTCCGCATCTTTACTAAGCAAAATTTAGTTTAGATGCTCCTAATAGGTGCTAGAGAAATATGGTATTCAGGCGTTCTTTACTAGTTGATTTGCGCTTACTAGCAAGGGGTATGAATCACCAAACAATTTTTCCTGTACTTTTTGTGTTTTGACTAAAAAAAAAGGCTTAGACCGCTCCAGTAGTGGAAGCCGGGACGGAACGCCAAAAATTACGTGATATTCTTCGCAATATATTAGAATAAATTATCAGAGTTATTTAGATTTGTAATTGTAATTTGACTCTTACTTCGCCCTTGTTTAACTTAATTGATTATTATTAAGAAGCTTATTCTGTAAATACCGATCTACAATTGCGTAAACATAGTTATAGTTGTAAGAATTGATCGGTTATGGTTATAACAAAATATATGAAAAGTATATGAAAAGAATATTCAATTGTGACTGAAGAATTCTTACAACTACGTTTACTCAATTGTAGATCAGGTTTTACTCTTAACTATAATAATATTGCAATTACAGTCAGTGAAAGCTACAAACTAGGTCTTTAGAATTTTTATTTCTTGTAGGAGAGGCTGATTTCTTCACTTCCAAATAAGTTGTTTGCGGATAACTTTATCCAGGAGATATCTCTATTGTATTCTGGGAGACATCTCCTAGATAAAGATATCTAGAGATGAAAAAATTAGGCATTAATTAAGTTCGTGTGATTTAAATTGTAGGTATCTTTAAATTTTGAACTAAAATTTAATTAATTAATTTTTTACTAGGTGTATAAATCTCAACGTTTTCGTGCTGGTAAAGGTAAAATGCGTAATCGCCGACGCATTCAGCGACGTGGACCTCTGATTGTATATGGTCAAGATCAGGTAAGCAATTTTCTTTTAAAGTAGTTTTCTCTCTATTATCTGGTGATTCAATCTGTAAATAGAACTCGAGTTAAAATAAATTTTATTCACATATATATGCGAACTTAATCATTAAGCTTGTGGGAATTGTAAAAAATTGTTATATAAATTACATTATTATAATTTCTAGGGCATCCGTAAAGCATTCCGCAACATCCCTGGTATCTCTCTGATGAACATCAACAAAATGAATCTGTTGAAGTTGGCACCTGGCGGTCATGTCGGACGCTTTGTAATCTGGACGAAGTCTGCTTTTGAGCAATTGGATGCTCTTTTCGGAACCTGGCGTAAAGAGTCACAACTTAAGAAAGGATATAATTTGCCATTCCCTAAAATGGCCAATACAGATTTATCCAGACTTCTGAAGTCTGAGGAAATTCGCAAAGTCTTGAGAGCACCTAGGTAATTATAGGCGAAGACAAAAAGATTATATATATATATATATCAAAAATTTGTAAATATATTATACTTTTTTTATTTAATATAGCACACTAGAATGCTATTGCCAAAATTCCATTCTATCTTATCATTCATGATAGATAATATGACTGATATATTTTATTTAATGCAATTATAGGAAGAAGGTGGTGCGTAGAGTAAAGAAACTGAACCCGTTGGCCAACACACGGGCTATGCTACGTCTCAACCCGTATGCTGCAGTTCTGAAACGCGCTGCCATCTTGACTGCGCAAAAACGTCAGCGTGAAAAGGATTTACTTCTCGCTGAAAAACGAGGCGTATGTACTATACTAATTGTGACTTTTAATTTATTATATATACTTTGAAACTATGCAGTTGGAAGAATTGCAAAATTTAAATAGTTTGTATTTAAAATTTTAACTTATCGATCAATTTATGGTTATTGCAGATAAAATTGTCAAAGAAACCGTCGACGACGAAGACCGTCGCACTTTTGAAAAGAAGGAAAGAGCAACTGACTAAATACAAGGCCACTGTGAAAAAGACCACGAAAGCTAAAGCTGACAAAGATACTACAAAAACCGCTGCGCCTACCAAGCAGCCAACTAAAAAGTAAACAACAAGCGTTGCTAACGTCAACACTGTTGTGACTCATAATTTTACCACTGTCTTTAAATAAAAGGCGAAAAATTATAACTAATTGTCTTTTAATCTTTCCTGATTGTTAATTTTATAAGAAATCTATGCTTATAATAAATCTATTTATTGTAAGGCGCATTTAATATGCACAGCATTATCTACATTTAGAATAATATAAAAAATTAATTGATTGATATTATTAAACTTACTCGAGATAGATTCCATTTTGTGCCATTTTTTTGTTTTTCTTTAATTTAGAAATTTTTTAATGTAAATAAAAAAATGCTAAATACGGTCGAGACTAGATATCGGTGTCACTTCTATATGTTTTAATACATTTTCTAGATCTTTAAACTGTAGAATTTTATTTTGTTACGTGTGTTGTAATTTGAAGTTTCCGGTGATAATTTGACAACGCATTACAATTATAAATCTATTTCTTTTAGTTTTTTTTTACATTTAAATTAATTTTCTGTTTATACAAATAACCCAGAGCAGCTGAAAGGAAACAGAGAGAAAGAGGAAATTAGAGTAAGTGAGATAGAAGTTTAGATGGGAAACTTATCCATTTCGCGCATGCGCATCCTATTTTATACTTCACTAAAGTTGACTTTTCATGCGCAGTACGCTGCAACAGCGAAATGTTATTATTGGTTAAAAATCTTTTGTGGAGTGACGCACTGTGACGCACTTCCAATCAGTTCTCGAAAATTTGTATCACGTGACATTTTGCTGCCGCAGCGTGCTGCACATGAAAAATCAGCTTAACATCAAGGTAACGACAGAGAGTTGCGCTACTGTATATACTGTGCTTCCGTTTTCCGTTTGCTCCTTCATTAGGTTCTGTTCATAGTTTCATTGTTTCATAACATACCACGTGGCGGAGTTCTGAAGAACCACTCGACTGTACGGTCGCGTTTCGGGTAATCGTTATTGTATATTTTTGAAAATGTTTCCGACTTTGACTGAGCCCCTACAAATTCAATTTTAAGACGTGATCTGGCCGTATCGTTTTCCTTTTTTGTTGTTTGGAGGCGGGAGCCATAAGTTAAAAAAGGAGAAGAAGAAGAATACCACGTGGCGGTTTACTTTCATTCAGATAAAAAAGTGCTTGTCAGTCATCCACTCTTTAGAAAAATTAACTCACTGGTAAAATTAACAGTATAAAATAATTATTTTTATCGAAGATGTAGCTAATATTTTCAGAAAAAAACTATATACGTGTTCACATTAACTCCACTTTCGCTTTCAGATTAGGCTTTTTAGCGTCATTCGATCTGCATGTTAAAAATATTATAAAAATAAAAGCATATGAGATATTTTGCATTTTTATTCGGATATATTCTATCATAAAATATTTTATAAGCATGCATTTTTTATTTTTCGTTTTTACGCAAATATGATGAATAAAATCAATATAAAATTGTATTATTTAATTAATGATTAAAAAAATTTGTTTAATTATATTTGTGCATTCTAAGAAAAAAATAAGGTCCCTGGTAAATACTAATTAACAACAATATTATATGAATATAATTTTCTCTCTTTCTCTCCCCTCTCTCTTTGTTTCGCACCACTTACAATATAAGTGGAATATATTAGGTGTACAAATTAGTTAGGCCGTTTTTTGTGTTAAAAAATGCATTTATTTTAAAACAAAATGAATGAACACATTAATTAAAGTATTGTCCATTGCTGGCTACTACTTTTTCCCATCTCTCAGGCAATTTTCGAATTCCATCTCGAAAAAATGACTCTTCTTTGGAGGCGATCATCTTTTGGAAAACGGACCGAACTAACTTGTACTCCCATAACACATAAGTTACATTATTAAGTAGGAAATTATAAATTGTGTTATATTAGTGTTAATTGATGTTTATTGGATCCTTAATTAAAATTCTATTTAATTTTTTTACAAAATTTTATATTGCTATATGGATACATTATTTATAGTGATAACAATGGATTCTTGCAAAAAGTGGCATTTTACATTAAAAGAGGAAAAAAGATTAAGGCTGAAAAGAAAAGAATGGCGCATCCAACAACAGCATTATAGAGAACATGAGAAACATAAGTCAAGAATGATTAAAGATTTTGAAAGAAGGAGAGAAGCTGAACTAATAAAAAACTCTGACAAAGAATCTTTACAGCAAAGAAACAGCAGTAATCCACAACGAAGAGAAATTAGTTTCCCTGACCATAAGCATTCTAAAGAGTAATAATAGAATATATAGAAATTTTAAATTACAAATTAAATGTTGATCTCATTAAATAATATATTTGAATAATATTGCAAAAAAGTAATAATTTTCGTAATTTGTAAATATAAGTAATATTAGAAATATAATATAAAATATATTAATGTATAATTATGATTTGAACGTAATTTTAATGTTTTCCTTAAACTTATTCTTACTTTTTAATGAAAAAAGAATATCTTAGAATTGATATACTGTTTTTGAAATAATTTTCTTAGACGGAAAACTGTTAACAGTCCAGAAGGCACAATTAAACAGGAAGATCTACATAAAATTAAAATATCTATACATGGAAACAATCTTTCGACAAATCATTCTTCAAATAACATCGAATGGGGTATAGATCCAAATGATGTAATTCTTCCGAGAAGACAAAGTATAGTATTATAATCAGCTTTGTAATATTTATATGTTTAATGTTTTTATCATGGAAAAAAATTCGTTACTATAAGTATTATATAGTCAAATTAAATATTTTCAACATAATGAAGAGCAATTTCAACAAAGTGAAGAATTTCCATTTTATCAATGAAGATTACTTTTACAATCTATAAAATATAAATACAATAAATTTAAAAAATTAATTGTAGATGAAGGTACATGCCCAATATTCAAAGGTACTGAAATAAAAAAATTTGAAGAGATACGGAAAATCACTTTTTTACAAGATAAGCAATTGGGTAATTATATACTTATTTAAAAAATAATTTATTTAATGCATCAATTTAGTATTAGAAGTATAAATAAGTTTCCGCCGTTTTTTTATCAAAAATTGAGCATTTATTGTGAAAGAACGATACCTTTTATTCGAAGTATAGTAAGTATACAAACTCATATTCTTTACAATTTAACATTTTTTTATATCTGTAAAATAAAATTATACATGTATATCTGAATTATAAAACACAAATTAAATGTAACTGAGAAGACTGAAAGAATATATTTGGACTTTGGTTTCAGAAAAAGAATTATCAACAAGTAAGAAGAATGCTTCCACAAGCAGAAGTCCTGTTAATAATATAATTCATCAAGATTGGTAAGTATTGATTATATATTAGAGATTTATAAATATATTATATATAGATATACTATATTATAGTATATATAAATACAATATATTGAGTATTGTTTATACATATATACATACATATAAATGTATGTATATAGAAATTTTTAATACATTGGACTCTGAAGTTTAGTTTATAAAATTATTTTTTCAATTTATAATTAAATTTACAATTTTATGAAATTGTTGAAGCAGCCATTATATCAATGAGTCCTTCAAATTGTTATCTAAATGATTAATTTCATGTATATCCATGTATGAATTATGAATATATAGAGTGTTCCATAATTTTTAATTAATATTTCTAGGAGTTAAAAGATACAATTTTGAATTAAAAGTTTTTTTTCCAATTTTGCATCAGGCTATTATTTACTAAATTATAAATGATTAAAGTTGATCAATCAGATTGATTTAATATGAAAAATTATAATAAAATTTTAATCAGGAAAATGTACATGCATAAGAGTGAAAAGCCCCTTGACATGCTGCTTTTCTACGTATTCCGGCTGGACACAATCTAATTAATCAACTTTAATCGTTAATAACTCGGCAAATAATGATCTGACATGAGTCAAAATTGAGAAAGGAACTTTCAAAAAGGAACATTTCAAAATTTCATCCTTTTTCACTCCCAAAAATATTAATTAAGAGTTAAGGGACACCCTGTATACAAGGTATATTGAGTATTGCTTCCTATACAGCATAGCTAGAGTTTATAATATTGTTACATACAATATTGTTGGATTGATCTATACTGTATGATTGAAAAGAACTTCGTATAAGTCGAAACGTTTCATATTTAATTTTAATATTAATTTTAATTTTAATTTTTAATGTATAGAATTTAATAAATATTGTCAATTTAATTCCGCTTGTTTTATACCGTTAATTTAATATCGTAATTTGTTATTTATAAAACGTACACACGAACACGTATATGCACATTACATATATATACACATGTACCATATATACTAAATTAAATTTATGTGGATGTATGTCCACTATGTTGAGTATTGCTTGTATGCACTTATGCTTGCACTTTACATAAATGAAATGAAGAAAGAAAAAAAATGATAAAACTAAAAATATATATGTATAAAATCATTTTTTATAGAATAATTTTTCAATTAAATATTATTGTTTTTAATGGCAAATATAATATTAACTTAGTACAGCATAATTTTTTCTTTTATATTTTTATAGAATTTTTTTTATACTTTCATAAAATATTATTGACATAGATATTTCTTTTAAACAAAATTATATACGTTTTTTTAAATAATTAAATTATGTTTTTATATGAAGAATAAATAATTTTATATATAAAAATCTTAATATAAAATTAACAAACAATTAATATTTCACAAAAGATATTTTATTTTAATGGATTATACTAATTTGTATCTCAACAATGTGATATTATTCATATCTATATGTTTCTTTATATTTCTTGTTTTCCTTTATTCTTTCGAGGCATGTAGTTTGTAAATGTTTCTTTAACGCGAGCTTTAACGGCTTTTTATGACTTCCTATTTTCTAATTTTTCTATAATTTGTGAAAACTAATAAACAGTTATTAAAAGTGACTAAATAGTTCAAAATCGAATCCGTAATTTACAAAAATCTCAAGTCCGTTTTTTTACAAAAACTGACTTGATGAAGAAACTCTTCATTTTAACTCAAAAATGAATACGCTAAAGAACATTATAAGATAAAATATGTTTTTCTATTTATTTCTTTACTTTTCTATCTATATTATGCTATATATTATCTTTATACTATATTTTTATTTATGGAGTTCTCTAATGTTTATATATAGTTTGTTCAGTATATTAAAGAATTTTCTTAAAAATGAAAAAATCAATAATTTTGTATAGTATCAAATATAGTATTAAATATTTTGAAGAACTACTCTGTCCAATATTATAATATTTGTAATATTTTTTTGTAACTTTTAAAAACTATGTAGTAATAACCGAAGATATGGAATAGGTGCTATGTCTACTACATGTATGTGAATACACCTTATGAAGTACTCCGGTAAGAAAAAAATATAAAGATATAAGTATAAAACATTATATTCTTTTTATATGTATTAGTTATATAACATATTATCTTTATTACATTAAATAATATTCTGTTACTTAAATATTTTTTTAACATTATTTATAAAAATGTCTTTGTAAATATATTATTCAAAACAGAATTAGAAAATTATTTTCTTTCTAATGTATATGTTCTTTAGGAGACATTTGAGTATTGAATATTCATTTCATATAAGAATTTATGTGAATATATAATTATAATATTAATTATATACATATGGTATATATGTAATATTTAAATTTATTTATAGGATTTTTTTTAATAATTCACTAATTATATATATGTATACACATACATATATTATAAATTATATATACATATATATTCGAGTATTGTATTTTTATAATGTTTACATTTATTATCTGTTTTAAAATTTACAGCAAGGTGTTCATAATTGACGAAAAAAAATCATTTAATAAAAACTTTGTAGGAGATCGATTAAATTTGATGTAATACAGGTAAGAAAATATATAGATATCATTGTTATGAAAATGAAGTATTATGAGAGGAAAAAAAAGGAAAAAAAGGGTATTTAAATATATGTGTTAATAGATAGATATAAATTTATTCAATAAATACAGAAAGTAAATCAGTATAAATAAAAATTATATTTTATAAATTTATTTTTAAAAAGTAATGATTTAGATACTGATGTATATTGTGATAATATTCAATATTAAATCAGTGACAGCATTTTACACATTTAAAAAAAAATCTTTGAATATATTTTATTAATTATATTTTGAAAATATATATATAAATTTTTTATTATAATCGAAATATTATAGATCTTTTAAATTATTGTTACAATAATTGTTACAATAATACATTTATAAACTTAATTTTACTTTCTGGATAGAGTATGTGTTAAACATACGAATATATTATGGATATAAAGTTGTTTGAACTACTTATAAATGTTTTTGTTAACGAAGAATGTTTTCATTTCTTTTATTGTTTATTGAATATGAATGTGTTCATTACATGTATCTGGAAATTTTTTACGTTTAACTTTTGAGATTATATATGAATTGAGCAATTAGGTAAGTATATTTATTTTAAATTACTTAATTTTTTTGTTTCCAGCTATACATGTGAATGTGTATTATGGATATAAAGTTATTTGAATGTATAGATGTATCTCCAGATAGTAAGCTGTCGTTATTCGTTGTCATTTTGACGTTAAAATAAAGTCACCTTTCTATCTGGATTATATAATACCTTATTTGGTTAATTATTAAATTTGAATCTATTTATTATCAATATCTAAAAATTTTTATATGCAGTTTTATGTTTAAAGAAATTTTATTTTTAGATTATTATATTATACTGAAGCAGCATTTAATATAAATTTCGATAGTTTTACAATTTTTTATTTTTCCAATTATAAATGTATATATCATAATAATATAAAATCTGTTATTTATGTGGCATGATAATTATTTTATTAAGTTTTTAAACAATGATATTGCAATAATAGTATTTTACTGTACATGTTGCTAACAACACATTAACACAGTGATTCTAGCTCATTCAAGTCAAGTATGTGTCGAAATGATCGAATAAATAATGATGATAATAAAAGATATAATCACGACAGGTTAGTATTTTCGCGTAGTATAATGCGAATTTTTTTCATTAATAAATTAGAAATTAATACATTGTCAAATCATAAGCGATAAATCTAAATTTTTATAATAAATGCTATTTGTATAAAATTTTATTATTTTCTAATTTTTAATTTAATCGTTGCACAATCAATAAAGTTTTATTATTATTATTGTATTATTTGAACTCTGGAGAAAATATCTGTCATAACTGAAAAATTATAAAGATCTCAACAATTTTAATAGATCTTTTTATTTCATAAAAAAGGATAATAACATAAAGTACATACTATATAATATTAGACATAAATAAAGTTAGAGGTTTTTACGTTCCAGAATTAGGCGACAAAGTTCAATAAGAAAAAGCGAGGAAAAAGATAAATGTAGAAACGAAAGGAGAAACAGAAGTTCATTACGTTATGATAGCGATAGTGCACCTTTCAGTAGAGATCGGTCGAAATCTCGTTACAGGTATAAAATAAAACTTTATAATTATTAAGGATATAAAGAAATGGAAACAAGAAAGTATAATTAGATCTAAGCAGTTTAAAGATAAAAGAAAATGTTAAATTCAGAAAAAGTTTTAATAAATATACATATGTTTAGAGAGTTACGCTTACAATGCATGGCATACTTGCTTGTATACATATGTATTATGAAATTTAAATTTTTTGGTGCTCATAAAGTTATTATAAAAAAATTATAATTTTAAATACAATATATAAAACTTATTATTATATAATGATTTCTTAATAATTTCATTACTATATAATGAAAATATAAAAATACTTTTTTCTATTTTTTAGAAGTCGTTTACCGAATAATGAACGAGGTAGAGAAAGGAGAGACAATAACGAAAGTAAATTTTCGTCTAGAAGAAATTCTGATCAATCACGCGACTTAGATAATCATGCGTCTTCGAAGTCACACTTTTCCTCGGATAACTTATATAACCCCTACATAGTAAGTTTAACTATTTTTAATGCTCAGAAAAGAAAATTAAAATAACACTACAAATAACATATTTTTGTTTCGATGTCAAAAAGAATATAAAATACATAAGATTAAACAATTATCTAAAGAAATATAGAGCAATTTATCATATATTTAAATAACTATTTCTACAAACTGATTTGTTTTAGCGTTTACCTGGACCTATGATGATCCCAATACCTCGAATACAGGCACCACCCATGCTTATGCCTGTCTTTCCAGTACTACCTCCACCATTTCCACCGACAAATATGTATCATTGGCAGCAACCTTTCAGTAAGCTTACATCATGTAATAATTAATATATGCATAGATTGATATACAAATGACAATACAAATGGATTTTACAGGATTTGTCAATGGCAGTCAAATTGGAATCCACAATAATCGATACAATGTCCAAAAACGCTTTTAACTTTAATAATACCTTTAACACGATGACTATTCAATATATTGATTAACAATTATGTGTTTTACCTAAATTTTAATTGTATTTTCACTAAAATAGCGCACATTATTTCAAATTTTATTATTAAAGATTTCTCTGTTTTTTATTGTGTTTAAATTTTTTAAATTTTCATTTTAATTTCTTTTTTAATATTTAAGATATTAAGATAAGAAATGATTGAAAATATGTTTTACTTAGAATAATATAATATATATGTTATTAAAAATTTATTTTATATAATAATCAGAGCAACTTTTGTATGTAAACGTAGCATAAATGAATATAATGAATAATTAAAATATGGATAAAATGAATCACCGTGTTTTCCTTTGTTTTTTCCAATTGTCTTTTATACATATAGCTTTGGCCCCTTGTGGGCTTATGTGAAATGTTGTCATCTACAGCGACGTTTCGTTCCGGCCCCCACTATTGGACTCGTCAGTAAGGCATCGTAGTGGGAGCCTGCCTCAGACGCCCGGGGGAGTCTTAGATCGAGGTTCTATACGAAAGGCCTTCTATTATATTAATTTTTGTCGCAATTTGAACCCGCAGAATTAAAATATTAAGAATTTTTTATTTCACAATTCATAGAATTTTAATTTTAAATCTTTATTATATTATCTAGTTTATCGATTTTTAAAAATTAAAATTTTATGATTTATGATTTTTTAATCTTAAAGTTGTAAAAATTAATTCTTGGAAATTTAATTATCACTTTGTTCTTTGATATATATTTTTAATTATATATTAATTTAATGATATATATTTTTTGAGAATTCGATTTGATTCGATTTTTTTTTGTGATTTGTAAAATACCGATGATCGATAAATTCACGATATCAATAACAGTGATGTCGACACGTCAAAAAGCGAATGAGGTAAACAATAATAATATAAGCAATATAAATAGCGCGAATACAGTGTTTGCATCCTCAATAGGTGCAATCATTGTTCCATAAGATTCAATACAATGTAATAAAAAATACACTTGCACTGTGTTTTCGTTTAGTTAGTCTTTATTATAGTTTCTTGAATGTTAACAAATATCGGTCACAATGTCCTAACCACGCATTACTAGTTAATTTGTTCGCATTGACACGACATACTTTGTGTTACGACGATTTCACGCCGATTGCGACGGATAACGTTCGCTTGTAAATTGTGATCACTAATATCGACAGCGCCTAGGGGACAACGCCCTGAGTCGATTAATGAACACGTTAGGGGCTGTTACCCAGATATAATGTATATTTGGCACGGAAATCGCGACGACGCCTAGAGAGAAAACCTCTTGAGTCGCAATCCGCTTTAGTGATACAGCTCGAAGTCAACACGATAGAAATGAAACTCGCAGTGGCACCAGTGTCTAACAAAGCGCGGTACTTGATTAAATTGTTCTCACGGTCTTTAATGTATACCAACGCGCTGGTTAACAATTTTATTCTGGCGTGAACACGGAAGAGACCGATGCGAGGCTCATGTTCTTCTCGCCGGCGGCAAGTGCTAGTCAGTGCTAGTCAATCTCTCTGAGTTGTTTCAGGTTTCGCAATATTGGATTTGGAAGTGGTGGGGTAATTCTCGAGGTGCAAGAGGGTGTTATGTCGCTTTTGGCAAATTGTGCAGTTCGAAAACTTACAAGGATAGTCGCGATGTGAACGCAAGCAATTATAACAGACCTTCGCGGCCTTAATCAGTTCGATACGCTTAGGTATAGGCAGTTTCTTAAATTTGTCGCACATATACAAAGGGTGGCGTTTAGCCTTGCACGCTATACAGCTCCGCGACGCATTCAGTAAGAACGCCCGATTAGACGAGAAACGTCCTCCCTCTTTTTGATGGTTCACCTGTCTCTTTCTCTGAATCTGCGATCTTTGATCGTTTGCGTTTGACGCACGCATGGCGGATTTGTACAAAAATTCATAGATCTGATCAGGCTCAGGAAATTCATTTCTATCAAGGTTCGCCTCCCACCTATCTATAGCAGTCTTCGGTAATTTACTTTCTAAAATGTGTACGATTATTTCGGGGGTGACGGAGACCCCCAACGCTTTCAAGGACGCGACGTGTTTTTGGGCATCATTCGCGAGTTTAGACAGACCGGCGGCGGTTTCCTTTTCTAACGTCTTCATATTCATAATCAATGAAAGATGCAGCGAGATTAAAATTCTCTTAACTTCGTAGGACCGTTCAAGCAATTCCCAAGCCTTGAAGTAGTCTATTCCGTCAGTTGCGAAGATCTTTGTTTTATTAGCGGCCTCCCCGACTAGAGCTGATTTAAGACAATACAATTTGTCAACGTCGGACAGATCAGTTCTCGAATCTACCATGTTACGAAACGCGTTTTTAAATAACAGCCAATTTTCGAAACTGCCATCAAAGGTGGGCAAAGATTCCTCGGGTAGTTCTAAACGCCGAGATTTTACAATCATACGATCCTCTGTTTGATCCTCTTGTGCTTCGCCGTTTGTCATGTCTCTCGTCGGCGTGTTTGCCGCGTTTAAGATGGTTTCGATTTTACTCGCGAGATCATAAAATCTTTCCTGAATAATTACAAGCTCCTCAAGATGCGCATCGTTCGGATTTAAAATCACGAGTTCGTCATTACATTCTTCATACGTATTGTATAAGTGTGTTAACCGTGTGATCCATAGTTTTAATGCTGCGTTATTAAGACTGCCTTTGTCGAGAGCATTTGATAAATTAGTAATTTGAGATTTGAGAGAAGTTCTCCTTTGGACCAAAAGTTTGACTCTATCAGCCATTATTGTGTACTTGATGTCAGATTGATAACGAAAGACTTACTTTGGTCAGCTACCAAATGTTTAGTAACCAATAATTACGATCGTAAGGCTAATATTAAAGATGTGACTTGGTGTATACGAGGCCTTCGAGTATCGCTTCTCTGATGGACGATGGATCGTCAAATTAGCTTCTGATGCTCGAGATGAACCAGTGATCTCTGAGTGGTCCAGCCGTATAAATGATCCGTACCTCACAGGGGGCACCAAAATGTTCCATAGGATTCAGCACAATGTAATAAAAAAATACACTTGCACTGTGTTTTCGTTTAGTCAGTTTTTATTAGTTTCTCGAATGTTAACAAATATCGGTCACAATGTCCTAACCACGCATTACTAGTTAATTTGTTCGCATTGACACGACACACTTTGTGTTACGACGAAGAATGTTCACTTTGTATTTCACGCCGCTGTTGCGACGGATAATGTTCGCTTATAAATTGTGATCACTAATATCGACAGCGCCTAGGGGACAACGCCCTGAGTCGATTAATGAACACGTTAAGGGCTGTTACCCAGATATAATGTATATTTGGCACGGAAATCGCGACGACGGTCGACGCCTAGAGAGAAAATCTCTTGAGTCGTAATCGGCTTCAGTGACACAGCTCGAAGTCGACGATAGAAGTACACTCGATGATGGTCGCGAGAGAAGTAAGGACGCGGTGCGGGTTCATGAGGAATTGAGGATCGCGACGCGATGGAAGGGAACGCACCCCCAATCGAATCCGGGCCCTAAAGGTGCTTTTTCATGCGCAGCACGCTGCAGCAGCAATTCGTTACTATTGGTTAAGGATTTTATGTAAGCTAGATGACGCACTTCCGGCGCAAAATAATGTATTTTTCACTGAGCGCTCAGTGAGCTCTTTCATCTGATTGGCATATTCTATTAGATTCTAAAATATAAACCAATCAGATAAATCAGCTCAATGAGCAGATATTGGCTGTTTTCCAGCTAGGACACAGAAACGTTACACTGTGCTCCACTGTGTAAAGACTTGTTGGAACGATAGAGCTCTAATTGGTAACACTGGCATACTCTACACGTTCGTACTTAGCTTTTTACAGTGTCGAGCAGTGTAACACTGTGTCACAGTTGGAACACTTTGTGTAAGACACAGTGTTACACTGTGTCATCTGTGTACGTTGTTGGAAAACACCCATTGAGTGCATTCAGTTCAGAAGCACGACCGCTCATGAGCGGTATTCATAGTCAGTTCTTGGTAATTATACAGAATACACCCACCATCTCCGATTTCGATTAAATTAGGCTCATTCGACGCGTTTTTGCACGAAACGAAAGAAAAAAGGCAGTTCTTATATTCAAGACCGTCTTAAGTTCAGTCTTGAAGAATTAAGAACTAATTAGAGGGCCGCTTTAGCATCTTAAAGGTACTTTTTCATGCGCAGCACGCTGCAGCAGCAATTCGTTACTATTGGTTAAGAATTTTATGTAAACTTGATGACGTACTTGCGGCGCAAATACATTTTGCCGCAGTTCGTTGAAGTTGAACCGAACGAACAGCAAGCAGCAAGCGGCAAAATCGAGAAAGCGTACAATATGTCCGTCGTTTCATTATGAAAATATTATTTATTGCAATAAATATTAGGAAAATAAACGAAAAATAGCTTCGGATAAGGTACGGATACATGTTTGTAAATTAGATCATTTTATACTTTACCACAAATT
>NW_017276147.1:1269599-1339164 GCF_001594065.2 Cyphomyrmex costatus
TGTAAGGGATTGCACTGTATTCTTATATACATAACGGCAATTTTGAAAAAGTTTATTTCATAAAATTAGGATTAATTTATTTATTCCGACTAAACTGACTCTGTTAACTGTAACAAGGTTATACCCTGAAGCGGAATCAATCACTTTTTCCTTCTTCCTTACACATATATGTATATTTATCCTTCTATTTATTATTGATGGAGGGGATGAATCCGACGCATGCGCACAACGTTCAAAGTACGCTGAGAAAGAGAGAGAAGTATATTCCCGCACCGTGGTTCTGGGACATGGACTTCTCTCTCATCTAGCCATATAGTAGTATTACATATATGCTTGAAACAAGGCCGCTATTTATCCAATCTAACAGCTGATGCATCGTTTTCGATAGCGTACGTATGTGTCGTACGTATGTAGTACATCAGTGATAAGAAGAATTATCGGAAATGAGCTGAGCAGTAAAAGGATGTAAGAATTACATAACCGGAAAACGAGAAATATGCCAGGAAGAAAAGTTCAATATGCTTCTCTTTCCCGAAGGATAATGCAATGGTTTTGAAGAGGCTGGAAGTTTGCAGGAAACAAGACCTCTCCGTTGCCAATACATTCCCATTGTTCTTTGTTTTTTTCCTTATATTTCTTTTATTGGCCCTTATATCTCTGACTGCCTATTTAAATTTTCCTCGTTTTGATGACGTCTACTTTGAGACAATTCTTATTGGTCACTTCTTTGTCACGTGATTTCTAGATGCGCAATAACATACCCTTGTATGTATGTATATCATGTGAGTGCATGTGTGTATTGATGTATGAACGAGTATGCTGCGGACTTGTGTCGAAGCCGCCGTACTAAATTTACTGCGCATCATTATACACACAAGGCATCTATAGGGCTGCGTTCAGAAATTACACCTAAGTAATTCTAGGCTATAGTTTACGTTAGAGACCTAGAAAACAGAGATTTTGCATCAACTGTCATCAGCTTATTGGTCAAGATCACTTATATTGAATTAAAATGGTGATGGTTACCTAACCCAACCGACGCAATGTCGCATCTCTGTTTTCTAGGCCTCTAGTTTACGTTACGTATATTATAGTAAAAATGCACCCAAAAGTTATCTGAGCATGATTCCTGAACGCACCCTAGTATAGATGCTGTGATCAGATGCATGATATAAAAGAGCTCTGATACAATAATGTCAACAATCACAATTCAATGAAAACGGATTAACAGAGTGCTATTTACATGCTAAAGATACATGTGACAGTTGCACATTAAAATTACAAAACAAGATGAGAGCTATATTGATATTCGATCATCTGAATGATGTGTTATTTGTAAAATGCAATAAAAAATTTGCAATTCATATTATGAAGCTGGCGAGGATACAGGGATTGCTCGATGACGATAAGGTAAATTAATAACCTTGAGATTTGATAACAATGAAATAATTAATTTTGAGGTTTATAACCTCTTATTGAGCTGTAGTTATTCTCCGAATATTTAAGAAAGAAGAAATAAAAAAATTGTGTATGAAAAAATTATTTCAAGAAACGAAACATTTGTATGCGCGATGGGTTAGTATCAATTAATCAAAGAATAACAACAAGTACTTCTTGTAGGGTATCATAGACTTGGAAGAGTCTATACCGAGTCCTAACATGATAATGCAATTATTTTCACCTATAGTCACCTCACAACATGTGATGGCTTCGCAGTTTGGAAATTCTTATACTTCTATGAAGTTCCAGGATGGAACTAATATGGTATTTGATGAGTACATTGGCTATACCTTCATATATATCGCTGCAAAAGATGTAGAACTCATGAGACGTACGCTAGGAGTATGCGTATCTATTGTACGACATGTGTGTGGTCCAGATATTGCAATGTTAGTATATAGCTAATAGATTAATTGATACAATACAATAGATAGGACTGTGTGTGTTTGAGCACATATTTAAAATACTTTTATTTGAAAAACAGTATTTATAACACAATTGTATTTTGTATTTCAGCAAAATTCATGAAAGTATTTTATATTTCAAATACTAAGATTGACAATCAATCTTATTATTTAATTATAAAATACAAAATACAATTGTATTATAAATAGTGTATTTAAAACAAGAGTATTTCAAATATATGTTCAGTTCTGATAATAGATAAATAATTAAATAAAAAAATATATAAATGTTAAATTACTTGGGATATACTTCATATAATAAATTGTATTTTTTAATTTTTTAAAAAATCCTTAAGATTACAAATTTCAAGAGCAAATCTCAAGAGCTAGTGTTTAATTGTACATATATTGTGATTAGATAATTGTTAATAAAATAGTTACAACGTTGGTTATAACTGATTATTAATCGCTTTGGTCTTCTTTATAGATTAAAGACCAACTGGCAGAAGATGTGTTTAGTGTCTTCTCTGTTGGATGCGTGGTCTAATCTAAGAAATTGTGAACAAAGCATGTTGACTGAAGCAGTGGAACAATTGTCTGTAAATGCAGAAGTGGCATCTTCAATTCTCAAGGTGCTGCACGATGCATGTGACAAGCTGAAAAATTCACAGTCTGAATTTAGCAATCTGCATTTACTGCTCCTGGTGGGATCAAAGTTTCTATCATTGTACTCCAGCAAGAACGCTCACGATCTGTGTGCTTCAGATATTTTGTTGATGACCCTGCTATGCTGGGTAGTGAATAAAAAGCGAAAGCAAAATCGGTCAGAAAGCAATGATGATTGCTATGATAATGATATCTTGTTACCAGAAAGCAGCATTTTGAAAAGCGATGAAACAAAATTAAACTTTGGAGCTAAGCTGGCCACTCCTACTTCAGAGGACATTACGGATCTCTTTAGTAGGTTTTTGCGGCATAGTTACTTTTGGTAATGGATATGTATTTTTGTTTGGCATAATTGAACATTTTTTAATGAATAAATGATAAATTCTTAAAATAAATAATAACTAGCCTTTATTTGTTGCAGGAGGTTCCAGGGAATCTTCTGTGAACGAAGGTCTCTCATCATTAACTAATGATGATCTCTACAGCCAATCATTTCTCCTCGGCTGTCAGCATAACTATACAGCTAATGCAGTTCACATCTTCGAATTATCAGATTCCATTAACTTGATAACAATTGTTGAAGCAACAAATCTGTCCATTTCTTCTGGTTTATGTGATAGTTTCCATTATTTAAATCTAATAAACAATCTACAGTTTCAACGAGACATCGATGAGATGAAACCAGCCTTTGAGAATCTTGATGCAGCAATTAAAAAAGTGCTGGAAGGAATTAAAAAGAATCGTTCTAATGTGGGAAATGATGTCGATATGTGTCAGAAAAGATTGCAGACCAAATGGGATTTTGTTCGGAAAAAGTACAGTGATCTTCTGCGCTCCAGAGATCCCGAAGTGGTCTTACAGATTGAAGCTAATACTTCTGGCTTTGTAGAGACTTTGAAAGAATTATTGCGTCTAACCTGTTTTGACAAGAACTTCCTGAAGCAAGGAATTGATGTTTTGACAACGATTGGCAGACTTGTGAAACAGAAACTAAATGATTTCAGTGACTTCCTGAAAGTCAAAGCTCTAAAAAACTTCACGCTGGGATCATATCCTTTTTTAAACTTGAAGAGGCACTATTTCGTGACTTTTCTTCTCTGAGGAATTTTTTTAATATTTTACAAAGTTTATATATTCTTTAAATCTAATTTTTTTTTTAGATTATTATTTACAAATGGTCTAAATAAAGTCTAACGATTAATATAAAATCTTAATATAAAGGAATCATGTTATAACAATAAAAGAATGATATTAATATACAAAATTTTAATTACATGCTACTTTCTTTAGAAAAATTAAATTAAAGAAAAATGATTTTTAAGTTTTTACATATCAGTTAGAATATACAGGGTGTCCCATTTTAATCTATCGGTCGAAATATCTCCTAAAATACGCCAGCTATAAAAAAATGTTTCAAATAAAAATGGAATGGTGTCGAGGGGGACACATTTTAGTCATATTGTTTTTTTTCTAAGTGGAGGCGCTAAAAAGATATGAAGGTCACCTCCACTTTTTTAAATGGAATTATGTAATTTTTTTTAGATAACGTGATTCCTCTAACATTGCATGGGCAACTTTTTTATTTTGTATGCCTCCTTAATGTTATTCGTTTTTCCACAAGAACTTCCCTAACTATCAACAAATATCTTGAGGAATTTCCAGGTCTAGTGCATTTCATCTACATCGACAGGAATACCCATAGACTTGTAGCGCCTACACTAGACTTCACGAGCACGGAAACGCTCGCTCTCACAATGAAAAAAGTAAGTTCTCTCTATCAAGATAAATTAATTATATCCTTTTTTTTTGTATTATATTTTATATTTGATTTAATAATATATATTATAAATATATTATATAATAATATGTATATATAGTATATATATGTATACATATTTATGCATTAGTTCAAAGATGTAACTACAAATGGCTTCTGATAAAATTATAAAAAAGAATAAGTTCATACAGAAATATTTGTTTTTATATAGATCTGGAACATGGTTGAACAAAGTAGAATGCATTTACAAGAAGGTCATCTATCAGTTATGTGGAAAGATACTACATTCAATTATTCCTACTTTTTATGGTTTGAAGATAATTCCGTACGTGCAATTTTATTATTTAAATATATATTTCATTTTATGCCAAAGTAACATATAAAATATAGATGTATATATAAATAAATATTAATCTTTTGATATCTACAGGGATGTTCACCACCGAAGTGTAAAGTCTATCTTAACTATGTCATGAAAAATTTCCCAGTACCAGGTATACTTTGTGGAGATTATTACAGGTAATATTTTAAACTTAAATTCTTTAATTAAATATTTTTTGTGTATTTAATTTGTAATTAAAAATATAAAAATATATTTAATTATCAAAAGAATTTTACATTAATTAATGAAATAGTATAAAGTTTATATATAATATCATGAACAATTCAAATATCTAATTCTTTTCATGTGCAGAAAATTAACAGAGACGTGTTTTCCAAAACTCTCGCCGAACAAAGTACGGATCTATGAATTATACTGTGTACACTTAGGACTGACTACATCAACTTGCGTTCTGGAACATTCTCGTAGACTGGCAGCCACCATCTGGGAAGTCACCGGCGTACCAAACAATCTTGCGGATATATTCTAAAATCGTATTTCCTAACTAAAGAGTTTTAATTAGTTCTGTATAATTTTAACTTGATTTTCTCTAGATTTTTTAAATTTCAATGTTGAATTTCTATACATCTTTAATTTTAAATTCTTTAGAGTATCTTTTAAAATACTTCAATTTCTCTGTGATATTTAGATTTCTAAACACGTTCTTTTAAACGTTTGTATAATTTTTGGATCTTTTCACAATGTTAATTTCGTACTTCTTTCTCTTTGGTCGTTGTAGGTTGTAGTTACAGATCATAAAACTCAAAATTCACCAAGAATATGATAAAAATGCACAGTTGCAATTACGACATTTCAAGTTTAATAGTTCCACATTAATCAATATGAAATAGCAAATTTCGATAACGAGGGTAATAACGGAAAGTTTTCCTTGTTTATTTATAAAACATTTTACTTATTTATATTATAAATGTTATATATATATATATGTATATTCCTATATGTAGATGAACTAAGTAGGATATTATTAACTTATGTAATTAAAATCACAAGTGTTATCAATTGTTTTATTTATACAGCACAAAATGAAATAACAATCATTTTGTGCCCTTTATTTACAAAATATATTTTATAATCAGTGCATATTAATTAAAAGCTTACATATTTTGTAATAAAACATGTTCAACTTCATATAGATATTTAATGGCACAATAAACGATATAAATCAAATGACAAATATTAAATAAGAAACAAAATTGGTAATTAATCTTTTATCGAATCTTTAATTATTTTCGAATTTTTTTCGCCAAATTTAAGGCACCTATAAATATAATAATTGATACAAAAATCGCTTCTAATTGCCAAGTAAACATATTTTCCTCTCAAAAAATTAAACACAACTTTCGTTAGATTTCTCTTAATTCTTTTAAACTCTCAAACTTTTATCTTCTAAGGTATTTTTATATTTTCTTCAATTTCCTTCGATCCTGCACTTCTTATAACACTAGAATATCTTTGTTCTTTATATTTCTTTCAGATTCTTTCAATTTTCGAATTTTTGAATATCTGGAATTTGAGAGAACCTGAAAGCACAATTTTTCCAGGCTTTGGTTTTTGCACTCAAATATCAAATGACGCCATTGTGTTACATTTGTCCAGATCTGTCTTTTTTGCTACCTGGCAAGACCTGGGATAAAATTAAGTACTATTGAAAAAAAACAAATTTACATTATATAGATGTAAATATTATCAATAAAATTTTGTTTGTAATTTATTTTACTTATTGAAAACTTGAAGTCTTTTCTTTCTTTAAAAAAAATTTTCTTTTAAAAAATTCTACACACATTTTCTTTGATTTAATTAAATATATAAATAAATAAAAAAAGTATTATTTCTGAATTTTCCTTTGTTTTTCAATTAGTTCTCATTTTTCAAGAAGATACTTTTTTAATGATCTTCTCATTCCTTTTCCCTTCCTATTTGTTTTCTTTGCCCCTAGCCCCTCACCTGAGAACAGAGGAGCTAAGGGATACAGCAGCAGAACATTCAGCGTCAGAGAAATCTTGTTCCGGAGTAATGCTTCTCTCTCGAGAATGCACTTGGGATGTGTTTGAATTATGACGTACTTTCTTCATTTCTCCTACCATGAAATCGAGATTACCTCGCCCTCGACCTCTACCTCTACCCATGCTTGCCTCATTATCTTCTTGACAGATTGACTCGGTGACAATTTCCGGAATAGAACGCTTACTATTAGTACAGGGAGAGTTCTGTGTATTTTGTTGCTGGTTGTTATCTTCCTGTGGATTGCCACGTCCCCAGCGACGTACTTTTTCCTGATTTGTAACACTTTTAGCGATACAAGCGGCAGTAGTATTGCGGGATTGTGTCCAGCTATTAGAGGTAACTGGCTGAGCCTAGGAAAATATTTTGTGCATTAAGATTAATACTTGTTTTAGAATTTGCAATTTTGGAATATTAATTTAAAAAATGTACTATAATATCTAACAACGAAATATTTAAAAAGTAGAGAAAATTGCGCCTGTATTAAATTTTTACTAAAATATTGATTTAAAAATGATTAAAAATCCATAAATTGAAAAATGTGCGATTGATTTAAGATATTCTATATTTAATTCAAATTTTTAAGATAACATACACAGGATGGGTTTTCTCTCTGGAGACGCTTATCATCGCTGATTTTCATCTCGTCTTTCGTCGAAAAATCTATTTTCTCTGAAAAGCAATTCTCCCTATTTGCTTTAAAAGTCTTCTCGTAGCTCTCACCGTTCACCTTTACTTTCCTGGACAATCGCTGCGCTGCGATCATTTTTAGTTCGCTCACTTGTCTCTCCAATTCAGCTACTTCTAGATCGGACTCACATACTTTCGGAATCAGTGACATCAGATGCCGTTCGGCGGCTTTTTGGATTGTCATAGCAGAATCTAATCCACTTTTCCTCGTCATATCTAACCTAAAGAATATATATCTAATTAGTAACTAATATAAAATTATATAGTTGCACGAGGTTGAAATATTAGATAATCTCAAAGTTAGTTTTACAAAATATTTTTATAAAATAAATATCCTTTGACAAAATTAAATATTGTATTGTATTTCATGTATTATATCAATAAACAAAAATTATAAGTTTTTTAATTTTGCGAAATGTAAAAAATATAACTTGATACAACGATTTAATTCACTCACTTTAAAGATTCTATCAGTTGAGTGAAGCCATCAGGTAAGCGTGTAGATTTCCTAACAGGTGTTGGCTTATAATCTGAGCCATCGTGTCTAGATGCATCATCACCTAAATTGTTTATTCTCAAAGGAATCGGTTCAAATATCCTAAAAGACAATTTTACATTAATACTTAAAAAATTCAGATAAAAAATTGGTCGTGTTCAAGTTGAATAATGCAGCTAGTAGTCTATTCACCGAGCGGTTGAATATGATTGGACTTATAAGTAAGAGAACCAATCATGTTCAATCGCTTGGCAAATAGGCTAATTGCTTTGCCAACTTAAATGAGTTTTTCCGATTCAAGTTCTTCAAATTTCTTATACGTGGTACTAACCCTCGCTTATGCCTTAAGAACACATGTCGGAACTTGTGGGTGCCACGTGTTTCGGAGATGGACGCATTGAGGAGACAAGTGAGAAAGAAATCTTCCCTATAATTATTTCCACTGGAGAAATGCGAGGCAAATTGCTTATGCAATATCTTGTCCCTCATTGTTGGGGTCAAATTACTGGTGTTTCTGCGGAAACGGAACCAACCAATCACCTGCTTGCTTTTGTCATCCATAAAATCCTTCAATTTCTCTTTGTTGATCCGACCACTAGAGTCGTACAAAAGATCACTCAGAGGACATGTCACAATGGTTTCCACATCTGAAAATGTTTATATAAAATTTTTAATAGTAGGATAAAGAATAGCAATAATAATAAAAATAAGAGTAATAGTGGCTATAGTTCAAGGAAGTTGATAAAGTTTTATCTTATTCCGGTTGTTAGTTTTTAGATTAGTCTTCTCAAGAATGTGGATAGTAGATTAGATATTTAAATATTTAGTTTCAATTAAGTTTTATCAATTATCAGATTATCTTATTCCGGTTTTAATTCATATTTTTAGATTAGTCTTCTCAACAATGTGTAGATAGTAGAATAGATATCTAAACATTTCAATTAAGGTATGACACATATAAATACAATTCAATATCTAAATATATTTTATAGTTTCTCTGTAAAAACATTACTGTAAATGTAGGTGACTTGAGACAGTATAGGTAACTTGGGACAGCATGTACTTTTGTTAAATTCAATTGTGGTATCAACCTATGAGTCTCCTAAAAAGTTTAAATTTTAAATTTTCTTTAATGACTCATGAATGGATACCACAATTGAATTTAACAAAAGTGTATGCTGTCTCAAGTTATCTGTACCGTCTTAAGTCATTTACATTCGTGGTATAATATCATTGTTATCTAAAATATATGATCACGAGGTAAAATAGCATTTATTATAGAGGTTATTATTTTAACATATAATTATTTATTCTATTTACATAGTTTTTATTAGATAACTATGTTCCTTTTTTGCACAAAAATACATATTAATCTTCTATTTTAACTTTCATGTATAATAAATTTGTTTTGGCAAAATTAATGATTTTTATAACTTCAAAACTCTGTTATGATGTAGTTAAAAATGTTTGTATTTACAATGAATTTATTTAAATTGTTAGTTTATTGAAAGATATATTACTGTAATTATATTACAGTGCATCTTTAAACTCATATCAAACTATAAAGAAAAATTAAAATACAACCAATCAGGACAAAGTAGCTGAGATTAAATTATCTTATTCTTGGAATTCTAATCTCTATTTCTCAGTCTTTAATGTATCTGATACAAGTTTCATTCATCGTTGACAGATTTCTTGACTTTCAAATAATCAAAAATATACCACCTTAAACACTTCACTGTTCTTTTTTCAACAGAGGAGGATCTTAAATCGTTTTAAATCTGATTTTATGTACAAAAAGCACCAAATGTTCTCTTTCATTGACTTTCGTGATAAAAATATTATTTTAAACGTTCGGAATACGCTCTTCTTATCTACACTTGCTGCAATTTAAAATGGATGTGTCGTCGTTCGAAACGCACCTTCTGCACTCGATTGCTCTTTTTCTCTTTTGTTGTTTACACGAAAGAATGAAAGATGCGAATTATCGGGGCGACTGTATGTACTTACTAATATGAATCTTGATGGTTTCCACTTGATTGTCAGAGTCGGTATAGGTCTTAACAATGAATTCGAGTGCCTCTCCAAGGAGAAAGCCCATCTGCAAGAATTACGAAACGTCATTACTCATTTGGCAAATGTATACGCATAGGTTATACGACGGTAGAAGCAACTCTGCCTTCCGAGGACGACATTTCTATGCAATGAAAAGTTATGAAATTTTATTAACAAATCGATATGCAATTCGTTTTACCTGCTCGCCGACGCTGCGTACATTTTCGTAGAACAGCAACGAAAGCGCCGCACCCGAAATAGTGACGAGCAAGTCGCCGTCCGCCATGTTGACGACGATCAGCCAGAGTGCTCTACTGCTCTGACGTTAGCGGGTTAGCCCGTCGCCGTTTATGCGCCAATCTGCAAAGTGCAACGTTGCGTTTAGAAAATTGAGAACATGTTTCATGTACTATATATATGTGTGTGGATGTATATAGTATTTAACATATGCATAATTTTTATCATTTTCTTATATAAAATGTACATTTATGTATAATTCTTTTTTGTCCTTTAGTTAAAAGTTAAATCATTGTAATATCTCATAATTTTCTAGATAAAAAAAAAAATAATTGTCAGAAGTGGGATTCGAACCCACGCCCACAGAAGTGGACTGCGACCTGAACGCAGCGCCTTAGACCGCTCGGCCATCCTGACTTTGTGCTCTCCTCCCGGCGATTAGGGCTCGATGAGAGTAAGACTCGAATTGCACGATCGAATGATTCAAACTAGAGCTCAACTTTGATATATTTAACAATTAGTGTAACAATCAGCTTCGCAAGATATCAGAATTTAAAAACTGTGTAGCTTGACCCTTGACCAATAATAAGGGATATGAGCCAAATATAATTGAAAATATATTATATGTATATGTGAAAATTAATGAAACTTTTAAATAAACTCGAATTTCTAATGAAAATTTGAAGAAACGAAAGCGATGCCTCGAATTGAATAAAATATCCTTATATAAAGTATCAAACAATTGCAGACCAATCGTAGACCCTTACTTAAAAAATAACGCTATTCAAATAAGTCTTTTTTTTTCCAGAAAAGAGAAAAGCATATTGTTTAATTTAGCAGGAAAGTTGTATATTTCAACTTGAGACAAAAAATTATTTACTAATCAAATAACATTGGAAAAAAGAATATGTATACTTTTAGAAACAAAATCAAACATTTTTTATTTTTGTTTGACAACTTTTAAAATCCAACTTTTTTAAGTCATGATCGATTTTGATATCTTACAAAATATAATGAATTCAGAATAATTTATCAAAAGTAACATAACTCGAAATATCACCAAAGGTTAATTTGTATTTACTTTGATCAATAAATTCAAAATAAAAACTTTTTCTTAAAACTTAAAGCGCTAAAATTTAACTTTAAATATTCTGTAGAAGACTCCTTTTTATTTATAAAGTTGACAATTCATATTTTTGTAAAAAGTGTAACGATCTCTTTGAAGAAACCCTAAGAATGACACAAGTGCTATTTGATAGACGAACTGTGAAGTTATTAAGTTGTAGTTTACTTTTCATTGTGTGATTAATAAAGTAATATTTACTACTTATTACTCATTTATAGTAATATAAATTTAAAAATATTTTTTAAGTCTGGTCACACTTTCAAAGTAAAGGAACACAATAGTCTTTTATTTCAATTTTTATTTATTATGAAGTTATTTTATTTATTATGAAGTTATTAGTCGGTACTTAATATTTACTTCAAGACTCTTAAGTAATAGTATATAGCTTCGTCATTAGTTGTTAATATCCTTGTACTAAAAATTATGTTCAAGACAATCCTAAAGAATTGACTATGAATAAGCTTTTGATTGATTCTCAAAAATTCAAATATTATTTGTATCAAATTCAATTTTTTCTAATATTAAAATATGCATAAATGTGTATATTCTTTAAATATTTATTTTAAAATTAATTAATTCATATAATATTCATGTTACATTCATTCTTTCGCGCCCCAGCAAGAATTACTAAAGTCTCTGAAATACCAATCCCTTACCAACGACAGCTAAAAAAAAAAAGAAATTTCCAACCAATTTGCATAATTCAGGAATACAAATACAATAAATTTCATTTTTTTTTGTAATAATATATTTGACGCATAATGCTATTACATTTTCTGGCTTTAGCTTTTTCAGAAAATATTTTGATTACGTTATTCTATATTTACAAGAGTAGCGCTGCACTTATTAAAATTTTACGCTCCTCCAAATGTTGCGCCCTACGCTGGAGCGTACTTGCTTAGAGCCTCGTAACACCTCCGTTTAGAACGTTAATTTTCGGACTTTGTAAAGTTAGACCCGGATATCAGATTTAATTCAGACTATTCATGAGTGCGTATATTAAAAAGCTAAGGTAAATTTCGTTTTCCATCTACTGGACCTTGGATCCATGAATCTCTGGATTACTCTAAAACGATTTGTTGCATTCTTGAACTAAGACCTTTGTTCTTATCGCTTATTTGACTTTTGGAATGTATGAATCAGATCGCACGATCTTCAGACCGGTAAAGCGCCAGAACAACATGAGCCATATCTGTGGATTTATCTCTTGTTAATATTCATTAATTTCCTATTAATATTCATTTCGCCATGTCGTTCTCGCGCCTCGAAGCAGTTGCGAACAATCCAATTAGAATACAGTAAGCGTGAACACTGTCACGCAAGATACTTGGTCCCATCTCTACACACTGATTCGCCCAAAATACTCCGCGAAAATCGTGCACGCAGTCCAAGCGTATCTACAGAGCCTCACACAGGAACAAGAGATACATATATATATATATATATATATATATATTTTAAGATTGACTATATTTGCAGCCGCGAATATCGGCGCACATGATGTAAGCCCACAGTGATCCCGACAGTGTCGTGATTGCTTGCTGCTAATCACCTCCATCGATATTTATTGTATCTCGTTGTTGTGTTTCTATCGTTTCTTCATCTCTTTTTTTTTGCGAACAATGACCGAACATGCCTGGGACTATGTCGGGGAAAAATGGGAGCACATTGACCAATCGGTGAGTCGATGATCCCTCCCTCCTTTCATGGCATCCTTGACCTTCGTTGCGTAAGTACACAAATTTTTTGTGCAAAACTGTTTATTCGTTCTTAATATACCTCATGTAATGAACCCGAATAACCCTAAATGTTTTATACAAAAAGCACGTGAACTTGATATCATATTTATAATATGGAAGAATATTTGATATTTTCGTATCAGAAAACAGGATTGTTTCTAAGCATAATTATTTCTAAGCAATGATATCGTTATTTCCGTCATACCAAAGTTAATCTGCGGAAAGGAGATCCTCGAAATCTATATCGTTATCTAATTAACGACAATAAGATCGTGCTCGCAATTGCAGACATGAATAATCATAAATTTCAATCTTCGTACTCTCAAGTATATTTTACATAACATTTTTATTTTTATTATTTGTATATAGACTATCACAGCGGCTCGTCATTGTACGTGTCACAATGAAAAACCGTTAACAGAACGAAAAAGGAACAATTAAATTGTGAACTAATGCGCACAAATCAATTCTCTTCCTTGAAATCGAGCCGCAATTTTTCTTACAGCCATCTATTTTTAAAAAATATCTTAGCGCTAAATAAGCGTTTCTTCTAACTAAAAAAATTTTTTTTTAAATACATATTTTATTGATGCTATAAAGATACGATAGTTTATAAGACAGTTCAAAGAGATATAACTGTTTATTTAGGACTGTTCAAAGATATGATTTATTAGACAGTTTTACTGGACTGTTTGTCTTCAATATGTGACGTGGCGTGACATAAATCCATATATTTCCTCTTGCTAATTGAGAATCTATTCTACTTTTAATTTTTCTACTGCTAAACTGTTCTGTATTTTCATAAACCTGAAAATAGGAACATCTCTCTCGAGAATCTTTCCAATATCTTTAATATTTTGAATGTTAAGTGAAAAAGTATATTTTTTTCTTAAAATAATGCGAAATTTTGCAATACATTTGAATTTCGTACCAGGAAATTACGACAAAACAATGCCTGCTCGTAGATGTAGAATGACCCAGTAGAAAGTAAAATGGCGGGGTGTTTGAATTTTTTGTCCCGAGAGGTACATTTTGAAGATCAGATATTTAGAGAACTATCAAAGTTTTTTCAATAATTAGTTACCAAATATAGATGTTTCGTGTAAAATTGCTAGCATCTAATATCACATTTGATGTAATTTATTCGGCATCTTTCTGCTTCTTCAGAAGAGATCATAATTTCAATAATAAAATATGGGAAATCACTGCTTTTTGAGAAATCTACTTTTAAGTTTCAGAATTTGAGGAAGGGGCATAATATGATTTTCCAATCTTTCATCTTTTCTTTTTTCAATTCACTTAAAGTACTATTTTTTTCATCTATTAGTTCTAAAGCCTGTTCTACAATAAGATCGTAAGCCATAAGTCGTAAAAAATTAACCAATAATAGTCAATTATTTTTTTCACATTCAATTATGATTGGCCAATTTCTTACGGTTTACGACTTGCGACCCTATTGTAGAACAGGCTTATAATACGATATTACGTTTCGTTTTTCTTTCTTTCGCACGAAATTATAAACTCTTAAAATCTGGTGATAGGAATGATTTCGGCTGGCACGTTCATTGATTTTCAATTCTCATGCGCATTATATTTCGAAAGACGAACACCTTCAGATGGCGCTAATAACGTGCCGGATAAAATTATTTCGCCAAGTATTTATTCAGGGTCAGATGTCTCTTGATATCGTTCTTGGACAGTCAATAATCGCGCAGCAATCGTGTGCAAGGATCAGTTCCGGAATTATCATTATACTAGGAAAGTGTAAGAGAAAGATCAGGATCAAGGTCAAGGTCAGAAAAGGTATCAAGGTGAGCTGACAAAATGAAGACGAAAAACAGGTCGTTGTTCAGCAGAATATGCAGGTGTTACAGCAAGAAAGAAACATTAGATATACGGAGATATTCGAGAAGAGATTCTGAAACGTCTTATCGGGATCCGGAAATGTATTTAAATCCGACAGATGAGGTAATTTACATGTTTCTTTTTGTATAAGATTTTCCATGATAAAAACACATCATGATTCAGATGTCATTATTCCAATATTCCTCGAATATTAATTGGATTTTAATTTTCTTCGCACAATTATGAATTTCCTATTACTGTGAATTTAATTATCATAATAATTAAAAGAGGAGAATAATTGTATTGTTAGTGATGCGTTATAAAAGTGCATTTGGTGCCTCTTATTAGTTGTAATTTGTTTCCTGTTTTTTTGTGTATTTGTTTTTTTTTCTAATGAGACTTCATTACAAATTTAATTTAAAAAATAATTCGTGTTGATAATTTTATTGTAATTTCATTATATAAGATCTTAGGAAAAACATTACAGAGCATTTTTATTTCAGTAATCGTATCCAATTTATATATATATTATCTTTGTATTATATATAATACAATGTTAATTTTTTAAAAGAAAAATATTAATTTGAAAAATTCTTTTAAGATTTTAAGAGGAGCTATTTTGCTCATGTTTTTTTACGATACTTTCATAAAACTATTGAAAATTTTGAAAATACATATTTTAAGAAGATTTTAATGAAAAATACAGTAAAATAACCTTTTATTTACATACAAAAAGAGAAATATGGTTTAATAGATTTCTCTTTTTGTTTTGATTATTGATTTTCGAGAGTAGTATGTTTAGTTTGAAAATAACCTCAACGCATGTCATTACGATATCACAATACATATGTCATCATAAAATATATTTCGTTTCTAACACCTTCTCAAAAATTATTTATATTTTTAAACAACATATTTGTTTCTGTTTACTTATGGAACAAGGATATGTGCCCGGCGCAAATTTGGTAATTTTCATATGATCAACAAACATAATGTTAGGCAGGTTATGATTTTTTTTAAAATATGTAATACAAAATATAAAATAAAATATATTAAAAATAAATTGAAATTTTACGATTTCGCAAAAAAATATGTAACTATAACCGAAAATAATTTAAAATTTCATAATTGTCAATAATTAAAAATTTTTTATCAAATATATTTGCTTACGTAAGAAATTATATCAACCAGCTAGCACAATCTTGGCACAATGATTCCAGCCAGTTACGGTGTTTATTCGAAGGCCTTGTTGCAAGAGCAATGAAATGGAAATGTGCACCCCAGAAGTGTCTAAACAGGCAATCCAATCTTTATATTATACTAAATTAGTTTATGTAGAATTAATATAATCAAACAATTTAATTAATAATAGAATCAGAAAGTACAAAACTAAATATAGAGAAAGAGAGACATAAAGAGACATATTGAAAGAGAGAAATAATTGCGAAAGAGTAATACAAAATATATTAAGATAACAAATATATATATTTTAAAGATAATAATATTACCTTTCTCCAAAATATATATCTTCATTTGTCATAAAAAAATATTTACAAATTTTTATAGAATCGTAACAAATCAAGAAAGATTCACATTTTCACAAAATTATATTTTTACGATGTGACAAGAACAGCTCGTTTTCTCTTAATAATTTTTTCATTTAGAAGAGAGTCATATTAACGTAAAAAAGTAGAAATTAAGTCTTCTTATTTTGTGTGATAATATAAGCTAATGAATTAATTTAATTTAACACAATTTTAATTTTTTCTAAGAAAAAATTTTAATTTTTTCCTTAAATTATTATTTAAATAGTAGTGATCTACACAAAGAATGAGAATCGATATTTTAAAATGTACTGAATCCGTCTTTAAAATCGGTCCTACATATATATTATACTTTGAAAAAAAATATTTCAACACAACGACCCAATGACGAAGTTTCAAACCCTAATTAAGATTAAAGATATCTAAATTCTTGTTTTTCAAAGAACGATATATGACAGTGACTCATTAGGAAAAAATTTACGCTGTTAGCAAAAGAGGGACTGTGCGAGCAAGCTATTTTTCGTTACCTCCTATTTTTGTCGCCGAACGCGTTTGATAAATGCATATCATTGAGATTAATGAATGCGGAATATGTTTTGTATTGTTTACGTAATATTTAATGCAACGCGAAACTTTTAATCGGAATACGTTATTGATGAAGTAGTTAATACGTTGCTAAATAATAATAGCGCGCGTTTGACGTACAGTGTGACGTCATCAACGTTGCATATTAATAACGTTATGAATGTTATCTCACTCCGTTCATCAAAGAGGATCTTAGAGTGAAAAAGAATTCTCGGTTTGTCACATTGTAACATTATTGCATTTTTCTCTCTCCACGTCTCAGTAAGTCTTAGTTTTCGGAAACGTTTCCAAAAATTAAAAAATTTTTCTTAACTCGGCGTGAATGAGGTGGGTATCTTATATCCATCATATATTTATTCAAAGATTTTGCTTATACTATATAATAATACTACATAATGATTCGTTATTATATATTATATTACTTTCTCTCCGCATCCTTTCTTCTCTCCAGCTACTAAGAGCGGAGAGAGTTCCACGAAACACAATAACAAAAATATTTAAAAATGTCTAGATATGAGATACCCGACCTCACTCACGCTGGATTAAATAATCTCTCTACTTTTTTCTTCTTACATAAATCGTAGGTGTAATGTAGCATCTTTTACTCTAATTTGTGTTTTTATTATTTATATATTTTAATTGTCTTACGCGCGCGTACGTATAAAAAAAATTTTAGAAAAATAAATGATGAATTATTTATTAAAAATTATAAATTATTTATTATCAAAAATGAATCGTTAATTAGTTATCAATCAATTCGATCCTTGGATCACTCATCAGCGCTTTTCGAATACATTTTCCTCAATATATGACTTAAAATTCTTTTTACCGAATAATTTTTTATATTATATTTCTTCGCTCTCTATTCGTGTTTTTTCTTCTTCATTTTAGCTTTTTTTCTTTCCTTGAGGCGATCTTTTAAGGATTAAGGATACTTTTTTCTTTCTACTACTTATTTCTTCTACTATCTGTTTTTTCCTCTCTCAACTGTTTATTATTAAAAATAAACCCTTTTTAAGTTGGAATAATTGAAAAATCAAATTTATTTAAGCATTCTATTACATCGATGAAGAAATTGTAAATTAGTAATCTTATATTTTCAATGTTTTGTTCTAACTGATTAGAAATCTTTAAGATCTTTCACATAACACGCATTTTCACCATTTTTTCTGCTTTCTTTTTTCAATTGCGAACGGAAAAAAAATTGTCTAAAAAATTAAACCATGCGTTTATGTAGTTAATCAAGATGCTTCAGTTTGACGTTGCTATTAGCTGCATCGATGATTGGTCGCCGTATGTCACGTATTGTATTATATTACTGTGCACCGTACATAGAAGTAATGATTGTAACAACAACGTACATACATATTATGTAACATCGCCGCGACGATCTTGTTTTATGCGACGTTCGAAACGTTTTAAACTAAATTCTATCTGTCTTCACTTCGATTATATACAATTATAAAACCTATTCTTGTCGCATTAAATACGACGCATTCAACTACAAGGCTAAACTGCTAAACTGTTATCTAAAGTACTAGGTCGTTGCATATAAAATGTTGCAAAAGTTTTACAATACACATTCGCACAAATGTTTCGCGATAACCAGGTATTGCGTGTTAAAGCGATAATTTTTGTGCAAGAACTTTTTGTTTTATTTTTCGTGAAAAATTTGCAATTTTTCAAATTAACAATGAATTCGGAAAAATGTGAAAAAATTAGGAAATTCTCGTACACACACATACACAATATTCTCTTTATGATTTTAAAATAAGATACGCAATGTAAAAACACGTGAGAAAAAATTTTGTTAACTTTTAGAAGAAAATATCGGAGTTTTTGAATGAAATTCTTACAATTTTTGAAACAATACATAAAAAATTGAACACCTCTCGAGTTTAAAGACGCGCATGTGTACAAAATTATGCATATAAGCTCGAAATATGTACGTAGATATGCGTCTTTCTTTTCCAGCAAAGATAGGACGAAAAAGAGAAAAAAAGAGAAAGGTATTTAAAAATATATGCCAGAACTGGATTCCTTACAGCACGTTTTCTGCTATGTAAATAATCGGCGAGAGAAGGGGAAGGGACACAGCGAACGTTAACCGCAGTTTCTTCGCTCAATTTAGAAATATTATTTTCGCGACACAAAAAGTACATATATACATATATCGAGGATTTTTTTACATTTATTGTTCTTCTACGAAGCGAATGCATTATATGTTTGCGCAATCGGAGAAACGTATCGTCAGAGAGTGATAACCTTAACAAAATATCGGAGGCCTAAGACAATCTTATCGAAACACCCGGACTTTAATCGTCGTTGATAATTAATACAGAAGGAAAAACAACAGAATTTTATGCACAAAAGTTTACACGTATATGACGTTCCGGCTTTTATCAAGCCACGAAAATCCGTTGAGATCTATCGATAAACGATATAATCGGAAATATGTTTATATCGTTGTTTAGAGTTTATTGAACAGAGTCATCGATAAAACTGATTGAATTACTCTGACAGAATTCTCAACATCCAGAGATGCCATAAGTTCATTAAAAATAACCGGATCTCATTCAATATCAGTAGATAAAACTGGATTTTTTTTGGATAAGAATCGCTCTGTTGTAATGTATAATTGGTAAAACAGAAACAAAATATACAAATAATCTTATTCGTATAGCTCGCGGTGCAATGTCATTATGGCGACGTAAAAAATACTGTTTACCGTCTATCTGAATGGTTCATTCTAGCTAATGGTTCGTTGGTTTTCCCGCGATAATGCAAATATACACAACGCATCATATTCACAATGCGGAGCATTATTCCTGTTAGAATGAAAACTGTCATCAAGAAGTAGGAAAAGATATCACAAGATAACTGGAGATAGCTCAGGAAGGAAATGACTATCAGAATAGGATGATTTAACAAATAATAACGTACCGAGAAAATTTATTTCTTAATTTATTATTAAAACACAGATTTATATAAAATTTCATAAAATGGAGAGAGTTAGTATTAAAAAGTATTCTTGAAAAAAAAATAAATTGAAAAAAAAGACGAATAATGAATACAATTTATATTTTTACGATATTATAGAAATAATTATAAGTTTTCTTCCTATAAGTACACATTTATTACATTTATATGCCAAAAAACATTGTACTTTTATTATATTTATTCTTTTTTTAATGTGTGCTCTATAATTAGGTAAGCATACGAAAAATGTCGAAATTAAATTGCATCGATAACCGACAATTAAGTAGACGCTATCTTATCGATCGCGTCTTGTCAGAGACTAGCTTATATGTTTATTGACAATTCAAAGAGACACACTAGGAGGTTTAATACCTTGGTATAAAGTAATCTCTTTCGCAGAATCACAGATAACATAATGCTACGCGTGAATTACAACATGTTGTAGATTTCTAACGATTGAATTATACGATTCTTGATATGTAATATGATTGTGAGAATATTTTAAAAAATTCTGAATAAAAAATCACAAAATAAAGCTAAATATTTATTATATTAATATTATGTAATTTCATCATTTATTATCTAATATACGTTTACATTTACGTATAAACTTCTTACTGTTAAAAATACGGAATTGAGAAAGATTATACAAAAAGAATAAAATCATTAAGTTAACGAGAATTAACATACGCTGAACAAAAAATTTATACAAAATCAAATAGGTAAAAAGAATGAGATAGCTTGCATAGTATAATAGCTATAGGTAGCAGTATATATTTTCGTCTCTTAAAGGAGAGACTTGGTGACGTCACCAGCGAGGGATTGAACGGGCGAGCCCCCGGGGTCGACCAATCGCGACCCGACTTTCGCTCCCACATGTTTTAACTCACTGGAACGTTGCGTCATCCTTTAAAAGATCCGTATGGAGCGATGAATTTCATCATAATGGTGTAATCAACTTCGATAAATCTTCAGTATTAATTAATTAAAATTACGATCAATATAGTTCTGCCATCTGATGGTATTAACTCGAATTTATCCAATGTTTTATTTTCATTCATATAGACTGATTCAAACTGAATTTTTTTACATAAAAATTACTAAATTGCTATAAAAATAAATCTTGAATCGATTTGTACGAATGAATAATATTCAATTTTAATGATTTTTCTATCTGAGTTAGATACTAAGTTACTTCCATAAAATTTAACTACAATACTTCACTGCCACTATTACATCAATGATAAAATTAATAATATAATTGTCAAATTTCCATATGAATAATTTATAAAGTCATTCATAAAGTAAAAAAGATTTATTGGAGATTAAAGGCGGCTCAAAAGATGGAAATATAATATATATTCTTTATCATATCTCTAAATAATCAACGAAATTATATGTAACTGAGTGTCGGTTAATCAATCAATTTAGGAAATAATACGGGAAATACCCATTTCAGAAAAGCTTTGATCCATTTGCCCTTGAGGACGAGCCTCCACCTTAACTGCGAATGTATGCAAGGGGAAAGTCACCCCTCTTTCTCTGCTGCCATTGCCACCCCACTCACTCTTCCACCACTAACTGATTTGCCGCAGTGCCGGCTCATTGCATTAGAAACTAAGCGACCCTCTTTTTGCGACATTTAACAAAACATTTTCATACAATTTAAAATACAAATAAAAAAGAATTTTAAATATTACCATTTTTTTACAATATTTTTTATTTATTTATATTTTACATATAATCTATTATAAATTTTAAATTTACTATTAAATTTTCTAATTTATTTAAAATAAATTTTTTAATTAAATTAAATTTTTAACGCGTTAAAAGGGAATTATTTATTCAATTGAGTCAATTTAAAAGTTTAATGTAATTTAAAAAGTATTTTTATTTCGATTTTAATTCTAATGTTTACATATAACAGCTTTCTTCAATAAAATTATAATTTAAAAAAATTTATGCACAAAGTTTCGATGGTAATCAATGAATGGATCTTTAAGCATATGTGAATGTTTAACTTGGTTACCTCATTAATCATATAAATTACACAACTGTCATGTTTGCAATATATTCGTACTGTTTTCCATAAAGCTCATTAAAGGCAATGTAAATAAAAATGAAATAACATATCTGAAGATAACCGAAATTAAGAGGAATAATATTATATAACAAAATAGTAAAAATCAGGAGGTAACAATCAAGAAATTTCATCATTTATTATCTAATATACGTTTACATTTACGTATAAACTTCTTACTGTTAAAAATACGGAATTGAGAAAGATTATACAAAAAGAATAAAATCATTAAGTTAACGAGAATTAACATACGCTGAACAAAAAATTTATACAAAATCAAATAGGTAAAAAGAATGAGATAGCTTGCATAGTATAATAGCTATAGGTAGCAGTATATATTTTCGTCTCTTAAAGGAGAGACTTGGTGACGTCACCAGCGAGGGATTGAACGGGCGAGCCCCCGGGGTCGACCAATCGCGACCCGACTTTCGCTCCCACATGTTTTAACTCACTGGAACGTTGCGTCATCCTTTAAAAGATCCGTATGGAGCGATGAATTTCATCATAATGGTGTAATCAACTTCGATAAATCTTCAGTATTAATTAATTAAAATTACGATCAATATAGTTCTGCCATCTGATGGTATTAACTCGAATTTATCCAATGTTTTATTTTCATTCATATAGACTGATTCAAACTGAATTTTTTTACATAAAAATTACTAAATTGCTATAAAAATAAATCTTGAATCGATTTGTACGAATGAATAATATTCAATTTTAATGATTTTTCTATCTGAGTTAGATACTAAGTTACTTCCATAAAATTTAACTACAATACTTCACTGCCACTATTACATCAATGATAAAATTAATAATATAATTGTCAAATTTCCATATGAATAATTTATAAAGTCATTCATAAAGTAAAAAAGATTTATTGGAGATTAAAGGCGGCTCAAAAGATGGAAATATAATATATATTCTTTATCATATCTCTAAATAATCAACGAAATTATATGTAACTGAGTGTCGGTTAATCAATCAATTTAGGAAATAATACGGGAAATACCCATTTCAGAAAAGCTTTGATCCATTTGCCCTTGAGGACGAGCCTCCACCTTAACTGCGAATGTATGCAAGGGGAAAGTCACCCCTCTTTCTCTGCTGCCATTGCCACCCCACTCACTCTTCCACCACTAACTGATTTGCCGCAGTGCCGGCTCATTGCATTAGAAACTAAGCGACCCTCTTTTTGCGACATTTAACAAAACATTTTCATACAATTTAAAATACAAATAAAAAAGAATTTTAAATATTACCATTTTTTTACAATATTTTTTATTTATTTATATTTTACATATAATCTATTATAAATTTTAAATTTACTATTAAATTTTCTAATTTATTTAAAATAAATTTTTTAATTAAATTAAATTTTTAACGCGTTAAAAGGGAATTATTTATTCAATTGAGTCAATTTAAAAGTTTAATGTAATTTAAAAAGTATTTTTATTTCGATTTTAATTCTAATGTTTACATATAACAGCTTTCTTCAATAAAATTATAATTTAAAAAAATTTATGCACAAAGTTTCGATGGTAATCAATGAATGGATCTTTAAGCATATGTGAATGTTTAACTTGGTTACCTCATTAATCATATAAATTACACAACTGTCATGTTTGCAATATATTCGTACTGTTTTCCATAAAGCTCATTAAAGGCAATGTAAATAAAAATGAAATAACATATCTGAAGATAACCGAAATTAAGAGGAATAATATTATATAACAAAATAGTAAAAATCAGGAGGTAACAATCAAGCAAGAATTTTATCTGTATACTTATAAGGTACTAGATAAAATTAGATCTTTTAAAATTCAATCTTTATACACCTGATCTAATAAAATAGAATAACATTCCGTCAAATTTTTTCATAGAAAAAAGACAGACGTCCTTTGCAATAATTATTAGTAAAATCACAGGGGGAAATGAGAAAACGGGTCATCACTGGTACCATTGCCTCCTCCATGGCCTCCTTTTGCCCCACTATCAACACAAGTTCCATTCCCTCTACCAGAGTCGCTCTTGTGGGGAACGGACGAACAGGCGCCGTCATTCCAGCCAGTCGCGATACAAAGTTCACAGAGACAGCTCGTAATTCATATATATTTATCAGGAATCAAAAACTCCACTTCCTAGTCGAGCTAAGCTAGCCTCTAAGCCGACATCGACGAGGTCGAACATAGAGGGAAAAAAAAATCGACGCGCGTTCGATTTACGTTTTTTCTCCTATCGCTAGTCGTTCATATCAGCAACCACGAAGCTGCTCGAGGGCTCCACTACCGAGTGCGAGGTTGGGAGGGCCATGAAGACGTCCACGTTATGCAGTGACTTGATCAAGCAGGAGGTGAGCAAGTGATCGAACAGTGAATGATTAGAAGAAGCTTAAAGGGCAAAATGTGTATCCGTGTCTCTGTGTATGTCTGTTGTGTGACATCGTATACACTTGGATTAGAAGACGTTTGAGGAAAGCTCGGTAAAACTCGGTATTTATTTAATATTCCTACAATTTCCATAATATTTAAATCAGACTAGTTTAAAATTCGATTTGTATTATGCGTTTCTTCGAGTTGTCTGCATTTGGAATGTATTGAAACAAGATTAGGGATGTTGAGAAAACAGGCTTGAAAGATTGACTGTAAAATTGGAGCCAAGGTTAGAAAGCAAGGTCGGAGAGAACATTAAAAGATGGCGAAAAGAGAGAAAAAGAGGAAGAGATGATATTTATGATTATTTAAAGACCATATAATTTTTTAATTATTACTGTCAAAAATGTAGGAGGTAAGCGCTCAAAAGATACATTAGAGGAATGAGTTACTGGATTTGAATAATAGGATGCAAAAAATTAAAAAATCTTTAAAAAAAATTTTTTTAATTTGAAATACAGTGATGGATCAATAATAAAATAATTCTCGATTTTATATTCAAGAAATTGTAATTAAAAGTATGATAACAAAGTACGTAAAACTATTAGAATTATTTGAATATTAAATAGAATGAATATTCAAAGTTACTGGTCGAAAATTTATGGAAACAGGATGAAAGAAATATCTGTATAATTAATAAATAAATCGACCTTTTGCATTTTAATTTTGATTGCACGGGGTTCATAAAATTACAAGCGATATTGGAGACAAGATAAACGAATAGATTAAAAAATAAGATTAATAAACTTAAATATAGGGTTAAAAATAAGAAAGATATAATATAGAGAAAAAAACTTAATAGAGAGAGAATACAAATTTAAAAAAAAAAGACAAGTTCTAATAAAATTTAAATGATAAGAGATCGAATGATAATCGATAATATCGTAATTTCATAATTTTATTGTTGACCAATTTTATAAAACTTTTTTAAAGTTAAACTCTTATATTTTTTTAATATTTTGAAAAAAGTCGAACAAATATTTTCGATCAAATAATTAGAAAAATAAAACCAAGAATGAAACTTAATTGGGATAATTAAAAGTTAAGTAATATCAATTGAACTGCGCAATGTTAGAAGAATATAACTTGAAATTTTCCATTTCTTTTTTTAAAACATTATAATGCAATCATTTTATTATTTTATAATTTTCTCCAAAAGCGGAAATAATTATAAAAATGTAAAAAAATAAATATAAGAAATAATAAAAGAAAATGAAAATTTGTCAAATGACAGTTACAATCACATATGCGCAAAGGGATGCTGTATGATAGAATTGATCTTGCGTAAGAAACGCACATCTCTTCTAAGTGTCAACAATGACGATGTCAACAGCGTAATAACGGAATCGTTTTGAATGTTATACTATAACGTTTGCGAATAATAAAGGAAATAGACAGAGTTTAGTGCTATTGCTGCTACCGCTGTAATAAAACGCAATAAACGGAGTTCTATTATTAATGGAAAGAATGAAAATAATAATTTGATATTACACATAAAAAACAATCTAATCTGGAAAACAATCTAATTAAACTAGATAACTTACTCGAAAGGTGATACTAAAAATAAAAATTAACTGACATTTGCTTTTTGTCTTTAATTAACACACAACGCGGTATAAATACATGAATTAATAAGTTAATTACATAATACGTATATTATGAAGTGGAAAGTAGATGATAAAATCAGGCTAGATAAGCAGGAAGATAAGAAATGGAATGCATTTAAGGGTTAATATATATAGCTGCGCGTATTAGTATAGTGTGTGTCCGACGAGTTTGCATTCACAAGGCAGTTCACAATGCGTGGTTCATTAATTTTCTTCGTTTTTTGCGAGCAACTTTTGAAAGTAGTTGAATCATGCAATTAGCTACGTGAATGAGACTACAAATGTAAATGAGGATATAAATAAGTATTATCAAGAGAAATCTCTGATCATTGAACGCAGATGCCATCATTACCATTGGATATCATTGAGACACACGGTGTACTTTATTCTTTGTAATAATGATAATGTCTTCGACTGTATTTGATTTTATATTATATAATCAAATTTTATAATATTATAATAAATGTATATTTTATAATATTATATTATTTATTTATTATTATAAAATTTATAAATATATATTCATACGTATTTATTACAAATTGTCGAACAATTTATACATTAGTTTTTCAATTGCAATTATAAATTTTATTTCTGTTCAAAATTTATGATACGCACATCGCATATCGTGTGACAAGTTATAAAACTAAGATAAAAAAAAACTGAATCCAAATTTATGATACGTTCTGTCACGTGCATTAACCCACGTATACTTTTGTATACGATGCGTGTATATTTTACTATTATTCATTCATGATGGATTCTATTGGTTAGCGGGCGGGTGTGTCAGTGACGTCACAAATCGATGTTTCATTACGCTCTCGGTGGGAGAAAGAACGTATCAAATTGGCGGGAAATATGATATCTTTTACTCGTTTTAAGTATCCTGCTTTCATTAGATTAAAAATATTTTTTATTTTTAGTAACTGTCAAATATACTGAACTATAATTAAATTGGTATTATTAAATTTGAGTAAGTGTTACTTTTATCTTTAGCTTTCTATTAATTTTTTTTAAATATATGCTGTAAGGTTTATATGCTTAACTGCATATTCTTTCGTGTTTGCAGAATTTGTTCACACGTTAGCTGCGTTACATTTAAAACTTTCCACTCAATATCAAGTTTTGTTTGTTTTCTTTTTATCGCTTCGAGCATTAAGACTTGAAAAAATCAAAGGCTTATAATATAACATTATATATTATTGACAACAATTTTTTAACGTATAGAAATACATAGAAAATTGTTTCTGTCCAAGAACTAAAGAATCATTTTTATTTCAATAAAGAGTTAATGCGCAGTTTAATAAGTGTATGATGAAAAATAAGGAAACCTCAACTTGAAATTTAGTCTAGAATTCATATAGGGGAAGTACAATTCGGGTGGGTGTTTGTGTTGAATTTCTCGCCAGTATGACGTCTCACGTCGGGGGTCAGGAATCAATAAAGAAAGGATCGATCGTCTCTCGCGTTCGAAATTTCTCGATGTTATATGCGCATCAGTAAGAGCGAGAACGTTATGCAATGGCCCGTTGTTCGGCGGTTGCGTTGCGCGGTGTGCGTGGTGCCTAAGGACGATTCAAGGTCACCCAATAACACCGTCATACGGATCGATAACGAGTCTCATCGTTTGTTCCTCTGTCCGTAGATACGAGATGCCTGCAAGGACCTCGTTCTATCAGATGACCAGCTCCGGCTGGTCATGCAGAAGCTCACCGACGAGATCAACAAGGGTCTGTCGAGGGAAACTCACGACGATGCGATCGTCAAATGTTTCACCACCTACGTGCAAGATCTGCCGAATGGCACAGGTAAATAAAAAAGCATGGCTGCGTTCAACACAAGAAGCAGCTTAGCAATTGTAAGATTCTTTAATATGATTGGCCTTAATTCCTCATTGGATCTAATTGTATACATCGATCATATTAAAGAATTTTATAACAGTTGCGTATTTATATGGCATTCATATATAAAAAAACTAGAGGACCTATTCTGTAACTCGATTTTTTTCTGTAACGATTGTAATTATAGAGTTACAGTATCTATGCGCAGTTTTTTTACTACATACAAAACCTGCGCAACAACATTGTAACGTTATAATTATAATCGCAAAAAGTTACAAACCTATAAGATGCAGTATGTATTGTCCGAAAGCTCCTTGACATTAAAATCGAATGTAAAAGATCATTCAGCACGCATGTAATTGTATAATATTTTAGTATAAGATTCATTTATTGACATCTGTGATGCAGATTTTTAGGCTATTATATACTAAAGAAAAAAAAAAACAGATTATATTGAATATAGAAAGTTAAGTCATTAAACCGTGAAAAATTTTATGTTATTGTTATTTGTCGTTCTTAAGTTCATACAAAGATATGAGAATTTAATTTTGTTCGGTAATGTTATTTTTTTTTATTACGTGATTTAGCATTTAAGTTCTCGAACTTATTCGAGTTTAAATTTATTTATATCTATACAGAAGATTAATTTAAGATTCATTTAGATGTGTATCGAAACGTGGGAAAACAGAAACGCTCTATTTATAGAGAAACAATGTTATATCAAATGCCAATAAGAAGGAATTAAATAAAAATTGCTCAGATCTTGAAAGGAAGTGCAGTTAATTCTAAATTTTTTTTTTTTTTACAGAAAAGGGCAACTTCCTGGCGTTGGACTTGGGTGGTACAAATTTTAGAGTGTTGCTAATCACATTGGACCGTCAGAATTTTGATATGAAGAGCAAGATCTATGCGATACCCCAGAGTTTGATGTTGGGAACCGGTACTCAGCTGTTCGATCACATTGCTCAGTGTTTGGCGTTGTTCGTAAAGGACCTGAACTTGCAGAACGAGGTACTACCATTAGGCTTCACCTTCAGTTTTCCCCTGACCCAACACGGATTGACGGAAGGCCACCTGGTGAGGTGGACCAAGGGCTTCAATTGTAGCGGTGTAATCGGTGAAGATGTCGTTGCCCTTCTCGAAGACGCAATTAGTAGAAGAAGAGTAAGTGCGAGTTGAATGAGGTATATTCAGATACATATATATATATATGTATGTATTGTATAATGAGATATACACATACTAAATTTTTCAATTTAATTCGTTTATTATTTTATTAATCATTATGAAATGTTTGAAAGTTAATATTCATGTTCTACAAAGATATTATAAAAACTTAAGGAGAAAAAGCGATATGAATATAATTATTTTATATTTTCCACAGGACGTTAAAATCGACGTATGTGCAATCTTAAATGATACCACCGGCACTTTAATGTCATGTGCTTGGAAAAATCGAAACTGTCGAATCGGTTTAATCGTCGGTACGTACATAACATTAATTGTTTAACTAAATTTTATATAATATAGATTATTACACCTTAATATATAAATATCAAGTAATTTATACAAATAAATAAATTTAAACTCGAATAAGTTTGAAAAATTAAATGCTAAATTGTAATAAAAAAAAAAAAACATTACCGAACAAAATTACGTTCTCAGCAAATATGTTATAAATTCTATCACTAATGTTATTACCAAAATTACAGGTACTGGAAGCAACGCCTGTTACGTCGAAAAAACAAAAAACGTACAATGTGCGATTCCAGGCAACTATAGTCCAAGCAAATCTGATATGCTCATAAACACAGAATGGGGCGCATTTGGCGAACAAGGTATACTAGATTTTGTGACAACCGAATTTGATCGTGCCATAGATGAAAATTCGATCAATCCTAATAAGCAGCTGTTTGAGAAAATGATCTCGGGTATGTATATGGGTGAATTAACAAGACTGGTTCTTGAGAAGTTGGTGAACGCTGGCCTTCTCTTTGGCGGCAAATGTCCCAATGATCTTAGAAAACGCGGCAAATTTTTCACGAAATACGTCTCCGAGATTGAAAAGTAAGTATTAATTAATATTAATTGCATATATTATATGTTAATTAAAGATCTTTCCAAATTTACTATAATATAAGCGCTAAATTGGTTACGTGATGGAGATCTCTCTAATCTTTGCTTTATCTAGAAAAATTAATTGAAAGCATTATTTATGATTTGATGATTAAGGATTATAAAATATGAATTAAAATTATTCGTCCCATGTGATTAACGATTAAGCTATCGAAAATCTAGGAGTTAATTAAAAATATATTTGCGTGTTTCAGCGATCCTAAAGGTAGATATACGAGTTGCCGGGATGTATTAGCTGAGCTAGGAATGCGGAATGTGAGTGATCAGGATTGTGAGAATGTGAGATATGTATGCTCAGTGGTGTCGAGGAGAGCTGCGCATCTGGTCAGCGCGGGAATAGCGGCGTTGCTAAACAAAATAGGGGAGAATAATGTCACAGTGGGCATTGACGGATCGGTATACCGATTCCACCCACACTTCCACGATCTCATGACGGCGAAAATCAGTGAACTTCAAAACCACAAGGTAAGAATAATGAAGTAGAAAATGAAGGAGCCATTACGAGTATATTTTTGATTTTACAAAAAATGCATTCGTTCCAAAGTAAAAAATTAAGTAAAATTGAAGCTTAAGAGTTTTGTTTAAAAGCTACTAGAATATGTGATGAATGGAAATTACGTTTATTCAAAGAAACAAGTTCTTTTGACTAAAACAACGAAGCAACGCTGTATTATAACAAACGAAATAATGTTTATTCCATGATTTCATTGAATATTCTTTGTTGCAGTTTGATTTGATGCTCTCGGAGGATGGTAGCGGCCGTGGCGCTGCTCTAGTCGCTGCAGTGGCGTCGCAGAGGCGGTGAAGACGCGGTTATCGGTAGCGAGTTAGCTGCAATTCAATTATGTGTAATATAAAATCGAACGACGGTATGAGAGAGCTGACTAGAGTGAACGAGTGAACGAGTGAAAGCGATCGAGTATGGAAAAGAAATTTGGAATCTTTTTTTCTTTTGTTCGTTTCAGCTGCACTTTTTACACTCTCTCTGTCTTCTTCCTTCTTTTAAGACCGTTTTAGATCATTCTACAGGCTTCTTTGAAGCCTGTATAGTTTGTCAGTTAGGAAAAGGACCCATATAGATGTAATCAAGTATCGAAAATTAGATTATGGGTTCGTTTTTGATAAAAGAAAAAAGATTTTGAAGTAACATGCATTAGCACGTGTGTTACCTGCCTTGTTTTAAAAATTTGTAGAAAGATGTAAGAGAGTGCAGTTTAAAAGAAATGAACGGAATTCAAAACAAAATTGCGCGATGAATATTTCTTGTACATAGAGCACAAAAACAGTAACTTACAATTAGCGGATTAGAAGACGGTGATTACTTAGTTAATGTTCTTGCCAGAAAAACCAAGAACATCCTTCCTGCGGCGATCCAGTACGACGATCGCTATTTAGCGTGATTCGCATATCCACTCGTTAGCGTAAATGATTAATCTCGCGATTCTGCGAGGAAAAATTAGTGAGAGAGAGTTAAATATATTTGAATAAAATGAGAAAATTACCGGATATATTATAGTACACCGGTAAGAAGAAATATCGAGTGGCCGTGTCAATTGTTGATTGTTAATAAAAATATTGATGAGTGTAAACAAATTAAATCGAGGATAAATAGATGATAGCGATTGTCAGAACAAAGATTAATTCGAGAATAAACAGTTTTTCATCGATATTCAAGTACTACTTCAGTTAACCCTTTCATTTTATTACACATTGTCCCCAAATAATATCAAATATTATTTCCGCTTTAAATTTTTCATCAATTTATTATTAAATTTATTAAAAACAATTCTTACCTAAGGAAAAAGAAAAAAATTTTTTTTATGGTTAGTAGTTGAAGATAAAATACTTATAGGAATTTAAACTTCAAGGAAAAAAAGAACAAAACAGATCGCAACATTATTATTTTTAATTAATTTTTAATAAATTTAAATGGGATTTATCTTAAAGTTTAGAATAAGATACACAGAATTGAAAACCTTAATACCGAAAAGTCGGAAATTATTAAAAAAATTTATTTTTGTTTTAATAAAAATTGAATTTATTCGATCTTGCGTATTAGCAGCTTTTATTTGATTATTTTGTGTTTATATACATATATAATGATATTAATTTGTTACATATCCCTGACAATTGCATGCGAGATAAAACATTCGAAGAATTTTATCAACTTTATTAATTGATTATATCTCCTCTCTTATCATTATTGCGATAAGGCCTAATGAGATAAATGATAAGGCTCGCGAAGTTTCAAATGGTTTTTAGTGTGCTTATTATCGACAACACCGTGTACATTTTGGAATTCGGAAATCTAAAAATTACAAAATTCTCGTTACAAATTTTGCGAATTTTTTTCCGTCGCCATGTTGCGACGATTGCGAGCATTTAAGTCGGTGAGTACTCATACCGGAGTACAATTAAGTCAAAAATTAATAAAGTGATACAAATTAAAGTGCGAATGATTTTCTCTTGCTTAATATTTCTGATTTTATATCCTCGGTTTTAATGAAGATAAAATTGTATTAATCAATAGATAATATAATTATTAATAATACTACAAGCAAAAAGATTATTTCACTATCCATAAGATTACATACATGGAACAGAAGTTCTTAGAGAGGATATTTGAAAAATATTTTTCTTTTTTGGAAAGATAAATGATAAGAAATCAAATGTAAAATGTGTGTACAACGATATTTTAAGAGAGCTATTTCTCTTTACTGCCGTCATTGGAAAATTATTTATGGAAACAGAAAAGCGGGAGGGAGAGAGAGAGAGAGAGAGAGAGAGAGAGGGAAAGCGAGTGATAGCGAGAGTGAGTGAGCGAGTACATCATCGCTCTCAAAGCGATGACTTTTTTACACGTAGAACGTTATTAATGTTATTATGTACACGTTGCTGTTGAGAATAAATAATCATGCAAATAAAGAGATATTTCTTTTCATTGCTATTTAATTACTACACAAAAGAGTGAAATAAAAAATTACGTTTCAAAAAAATAACTACATATAAATACAAAGATATTTTTTCTTAAATATTACGTTAAGATTTTGACCGCGCCGAATAATGAACATTCTAAAGAAGATATGGACCATATTAGATAATAAACACAATGTCTAATTGTCTAGAAGACACGTTTTATGATGTCGTTTAGATACTTAAATCTTATATAGACTTTCTACAATAAGCTATTAATTAAGCTTTAAACTGTAAGAAATTGACCAATGAAATGTGAAAAGAATCGACTGTACGATATGCATATATATGTATAGACCGTTCTTATTTTAAGTAATATCTTACTGCTCTTTGGTTAGTATTCATAGTCGGATCTTACAATATATTTAAGACCGTCTTAGGTATAAGAATCGACTATTAGCGTTTTCCACTGAGAAAACTAGTGTAAACTGGTGCACACTATGAGTGCAATTGAATGTAAATTAATTTACACATTTTCAATTAATAAATAATTTAACCCCTTTAGTTACATATTCTTAGTTGTCATGATAACCTTATATAATATTAAAAGAATTAAATTATTTATTAATACTGAAAAAATGTAAATTGATTTGCATTTTACCTTCAATTGCGCTCAATGTGCATCAGTGTTGCACTAGTTTTCCTAATGGAAAACACTATACAAATTCATATAAGCTGGATTCTAGCTTATAATTGGTCAATTTCTTACAGATTAAGACATAAAGCTTAAGTATGGCTTTTTGTAGAAAGCCTATTAGACATTTTATGTTCTAAAAGATTTCTTTGGTATTTGCATATAATCGATTCTTATATTTAAGACTGTCTTACGATGTTATAAGTCAATCAGAAAGTGATTGTATTAGCATTTTAAGAGGATTTTAAAATAAAAATATAATGAATATCGCTCTTTACGTTTTTCGGCATATCTAAATGAGGGAATCGAACTCACGACCTTCGTTAAGCAGCCATTTGGCAACGACTGAGCTAACGACCCTCTTCGATTACCTTTACTCTCTAAAATTTTTAGAATAAATCTCACTTTTTGAAGAGTGAAGTCTTATTTTTAAAGATTGAGAATTGAACCACTCTTTTTCAGGACTGATTTTAATCTTCATTCTGTAAAATAAGATTGATTCACTCTGAAAAATTTAGAAAGTATGCGTTTCGTGATACTATTTTTAGTACAATTTTGCGATTTACTTACACGAAAAAAAAAATAATAATAAAAAACGTAAATGCAATTGTATCGTCGCGTCGCGACGTTCTACCGCGTGTGTTTGTTTACGACGCCGGGTGTATTTTTCGCACAGGCGCACATGTGATCCTGGTGTCGCCACCTGGTGCACCTTCGATCGTCTGGCATCGTGGGGGGACACGTCAAAGTCGCGCAAAGCCGCTGTAGAGAAAAATCTGTTCCGCCACACGATGAGGCGCGACTGGGCAACACTACGCGGGAATGTCTCGCGAGTACGCGGATGAGAATAAGGGTTGTGCGCGAGTGTATCCCTGCGAGAGAGTTAACATGATCAGCGGCATTCAGATCGCCCTGAAGAATGCCATTGACGTGGTGAGTAATAATCAGTCGGTGCAGTCGGTGGCGGCGATGATGACGAGCACGACACGACGATAGCGTCTGCTACGAATCGCGCAATTGCGCTCTGTCCTTGCACTCCGCGATAACAAATATGCTAAATAGTTCCCTATCGCAACGAGAGGAAAACCTAATGTACTTATCGGCGGAATGCGGGTGATGTCATAAAGGTCTCGCTCAAGTCCAGTCTTGCAATCCTTTTGAAAAACCGATTGAATATGATATATCGACAGAAAAGAGGAGTGTTTATGAACATTTGTAGCGTAATTTTTCTACAGTTTCTAACAAGTTACTATCAAGATAGCATATGTGGACTGACAGTTTGAGTCCATAGATAGAATTAATTATTGAAATTCGAGCGTGCTTTTACATTAAATGAATATTATCTTCTTTAAAATAGCGATTACTATTTTTTAAACGTACAGATTTTTCCTATAGCATCTGCTATAGGTATTTTTAATGTATAAATTTCTTTCATATATTTATACATTTATTCTTGTAATGTTTTGCAGTTAGAGATGAATTGCTCTTAAAATTTTTCAGACAAGTTATTCGTTAAAGAAACGGTCGACATCTTTTGTAACTTCTCCAGGGACTCGTAAAACTGTATTCTTGTATGATAAAGATAAGAGCAAGTATATGAAAATAAATGTACGAAAAAAATATTGAAAAAATAAGAAATAAATAGAATATATGTAAAACACAAATAGTACTTGCAAAATTTTTCCTTTCCTATCTATAACAAGGACATTCGCGTCGAATTGGGCCACGTAATAAATTAACACTTTGAAATTATTACCGATAAAGCTTATCAGGTAATAATACGTAATTTGACATAAAAACGTTTTTTTCGTGTGCAATTAATCTCTTCCATTCTTTTGTGCAATAAAATATATGATTAAAATTAAACTGTTTCGATCTCAAATTGATCTGACGCGACACAAATAGGAACAACTATTATAATTTCATAATTATGATCTACACTGTAACGACCTTTTTAATGTATATTTAGTTTAGAAATATATATATATATATATACTCAATATATATATATATATATGTATATACACTAAATATCTAATTGTTGATATGTAATTTACTTGACCTTACATAAATTTTAAAACTATCTTCCTTAGATAGTTCCTTAGACTTCCTTTAATATTAGAAACGACCGGTTATTATTATTGACTATTTCTATTTTTTTTTAATATACAAAGACAAAGACTTAAAATAAAATAAATTAATATAAAAAATGACTTTTTACTGTGAACTATTTTCTTTTAGAATTAATATTATATTTCCTGCATAAAAGATAGAATTCTAAAATTTTCTATTCTTTCAATATGTGCTTTGTAGTAATGAAATATTTGATTTTTTATTACTTTCATTACATAATTTAGTAGCTTGATTCTTTTTATAAGTAAGAAAACGTTGGTACTCTACTGAAAAAAAATCTAAATTTAATACATTATTTGTTTGAACAGTACCAACTAAATATTTACTAAATATAAAAATATATATATTTATTTGGTACAAGAACTTTAATTTAACAATCATTTTTATTTACAATAAATATTTATTATAATATAGTATAAATAACCGTCTAGTAAACATTATTCAAATAAATATTTATTAAAAAATTCATTTTTTCTCAGTGTTCTAATTTTCACTTTTATTTTGAAAAAATATATCTATACTAAATTACTTTTGAGAATAAATTACGTTTCACCGTATTCACTCAAAATACATATCTATATTTGCTTTAATACTTTCAGATAGCTCCGCCGGCGACACCATTGCAAGATTTCACCTACCACTGGAAGCAATTGATGAACTTCTATGTGAGTCATCTGACCGATTGCAAGGTGCCTGTACAAAACACTAGCATACCCCGACATCTAGATGTATTACTGGATATTTTATTGCAAGAGGAGAAAAAAGAGAATGAACCGGGGCCTTGCCTAGAATATCTTTTACAGCACAAACTCCTGGATTTACTGGCGACTTTGGCAAGCGCGGAGACACCGCCTGGCATGCGAACAGTATGCCTCGCCTTTCTGAGAAAATTTTTGAGCAGGTCAATATATCCTTTACTGCATCACGCGTCTATCTATGCGCCAGTACAACGATTAGTAGCACTCTGCAATGGCAACCCACCGTCACCAATCGAGGCTGAAGAGGTACGATTAATAGTGAAATCGATTCACTGCAATCTGTTATGAAAGAAGGATAATTTTCATTTTTTCGTGGCCATGCGAGATCATCTTATTTTTACATTATTTTTAATGTATTTTTCTTTATGGAAATCGAAAATTATCATGTGTACAATGACGTTATACTTAAGAAAAAATTGGTGCATTGGAATAAAGAATAAAATTCGTATTCAGTTATGCTTCAATCACTTAAAAACTAATTCAGAGTTGTTGATCTAATAGACTCTTAAATGATTGAAGTATAATTGATAGCTGTATCGTAACAACGTGAGAATAAGGATTCTATTCTTTAATTCAATATACTAATTCTTCGAATAGTAGCGTCATTATTATAATTTTCAGTTTTCATAAAGAAAAATAAGAACGTTGGAAAATATAAAAATAAAATGATCCCCAGAGACATGAAAAAAGTTGTATCTTCTCTTTCGAATTTATTCAAAACTTGTCAACGAAACAATCTACAATTTTAAGGAATCACAATTATCTGGAAAAATTCTAGTCTACATGATGAATAATTTTATATACACAAAGACATTTTCAATTGCAAAATTCCACAAAAGATTTACTTGAAAATTTTAACTAAAATTTGATTTTAATATAACAATTTTTTAGCAATGAAGACATTTTCATTTTTCTTTGCCTGATAATTTTTCAAAAATATATTATTTTTTGTTGAAGTTTTTCTTTTATTCTATTCTTCGGTTTGCAGAAAAATTTTTCTATTTATTTCTTAATTAATGCTTCTTACTCAGTTTCATTTCCAATTCGATATATATCAGTTGCGCTTGATGCACTGACATTAATATGTAACTGATTTAAAAAATTTAATGCTCACTTACGTAATCAACTGCTGACAGATTACTGAATCCACTGCATCTCGTCCCAGCTTTGTTGGCGTAGGATCCTTCTCATCTGGCGTAAAAAGGTTATTCTTCTCCGTAGAATTGAGAGGTGCACTAATCAGATGAAGTCTTGTACTCAAACACTTGTGACACACTCAGAGCTCGCGACTCACTTTGCCATTGTATCGAGCAGCGACGCAAAATCGAACGTAATTGAAGGTGAAGTTAGCTGGAAGTCTGGGTTTTCAAAAATTTTTTTTCAATTACATTCGATTTTGCGTCGCTGCTCGATACAATGGCAAAGTTAATTAATCCTGCGATTCTGAAGTACTTCATACGAGTCCATATTCTACTGAAAAAAATCACGTCACGAAGTTACATAACAAATCATATAATGAAGACAAGTAAATCACATGTATACATCTGTTATAACAGATTGTTTTAAATCAGTACGTGATTTTTTTTATAGTAGGGTATGGGCCTGTTCTTTTTACTGAATTAGTGCACAGAGTGCAATAAGTTGAAGTGAAACAGATATACGTTTGTTTCATTTCAACTTATTGCACTGTATATGTACCAGTTCAGACAGTGCAGGCAAAAAGAACAGGCCTGTGTCGAATATATGATTTTCCTGAAACATCCAGCGACGCGGAACCGCAGTGAACCTGAAACCAATTGAAAATCCTTTTTTTTTTTCTTTTTCTTCATAAATTGACATAAAAATATGTTTATTATAAACATGGAAATCAGTTAAACTATGAAATACACTCTCTCTCGATACACTTTATTGTTAGGTAAAATATATATTTTATAATTCAAAATATTTTAGTTTTACATTCAGATTTTCTTTTTGCCTGCACTGTCTGAACTGGTACATACAGTGCAATAAGTTGAAATGAAACAAACGTACATCTGTTTCACTTCAACTTATTGCACTCTGTGTACCAGTTCGGTAAAAAAAAAAAGAACAGGCCTTAAATCAGTGTATACACGGTTTTAATATGCATCATATACTGTAGTACGTCCAATCGAATTAGCTATTATTAGTACTACGCGAAGAAAACAATTTGAGGTGTGGTGGTGTGGACTTTCGAAAGAAAGAAGTACATTCAATCGACTCCAGCAAACAGAAATTTTTGAGAAGAGCTCACATCGCGTTACAAAAGACCTAAGAAAAAGGAAGTTCCTCAACCGAACTAAGGTCGGTTATGCGGTTTCTCCTAGGCTATGTTTACTAGGCTGTATTCAGATTTTCTCGAGTTGTTTCCTGAACGTTAAAGGATAAATGTGATACCTGATGAGTGTCCAGGTAGGTTTGAACGCAGCAGATCGCAGATTACACGGCGACACCAGCACACCGTATATCCGTTGGCGCGAAACAAAACACTTCGAGTTCGAATGTATAATATCTTCGGGCCTCCTCGGCTAGTTCCGCGTTTCTTCGTGGTTGCGTTTGATTTCGCGCCACCGATCCGACGCGTTTTGGAATTTCAAAATGCCGGAATATATATATCTTCGCGTTTTCGTTTACTCATTTGCTTTCTACGGCAGAAAGTGACGCAGTCATTGCAATTTCACGATTACTCTCCTTGAGCCGTCGTAAATTAAGAAATTTTCGAAAGAAAATGCAGAATATTTTTTTTCGATTAATTTCTTTGCTCTCCTTGCGTTTTCTATCAGGAAAACTAGTGCAATTGAATGTAAATTGATTCCTCTATTTTCAGTGTTAATAATTTAGTCTCCTCTCTGAATTCTTTAAAGTAGAATCTCATTCTAGAGTAAAAATTGAACTAGTCTTGAAAAAGAGTGGCTCAATTTTCAATCTTTAAGAGTAAAATTTTACTCTTCAAAATGACTATTCACTTAAAAAATTTTTTAATGTTTTAACTACGCATATTCTTTGCTGTCACAATAATCTCATATCATCTTAAAAAGATTATTTTTTAACACTGAATTAAATATGTAAATGTGAATAGATTTGCACTCAACTGCACTAATGTTGTAATTTTCTTAGTCGAAAATATTATTCGTTTCGTTTTCCGATGCCATGGCATACACGATTCCGAAATGTCTCGATATAATTCTTATACCTGCTGTTATTCACACTTCTTGATATCGTTCTATGATAAAGTGTCTCAACGATAAGTGTCACTTTCGCATAATGGTTTACTGATTATCGTTTTGCATGGTAAGAAAAAAACATCGCGAATTACGAGACGTTACGTACACGTCAACCCAGCGCGAGACGTTGCACTTCGAATGGACCTTCGGTTAATTTCGTTTAGCCTCGACCGCGTTCGGTATCGCACCACCGATCGTGCTTAGATGCGATTTTGAGATGCTTATTAACTTACATATACAAAAGAAATTTTCGCTGTTACAGCAGAAACATCATTCCTGCTGCTGCATGTTTTAGACAAAAAAATGCCCAAGTTTTACTGTTATATTAATTATTCGATATTGCCACAGCAAAGCTTTTGCTTTGCTCATAAAAGCCTCATTGCAAAATATCATTTTATAAGTGAATAAACTGAAAAAAAAAAGTAATTTGTAAAGCGAATATTAAAAGCATAAATTTTCTAAAATATCTAATTCTCCACATGAAAAAGTTTTATTTATTTTTATTTCTCTCTTCTTCCTTTGCACGAAAAGAAAACGATTTTGCTGGATACAATTATTGATCTGAAGGATTTATTGAAAGTAAAAATAATTTTATTAGAAATTTAAATTAATTGCTAAAATAAAAAAATATTCAGCATTATTCGTTATTTTTTAATTTCCAACGTGATTATTTTGATGATCTAAAACTAACTTATTGTCTAATCTGTTTCCAAAATTTTCATCGGATCTCTCAACAAAATTTTTCTACTCTTTGTATGTAAAAATATGAATATTTCGCTAAAGAAAGATAACTTAATTTGCTATTCTAAATACACTTTACTGTGACTATCATCGCTTTAATGATGAAATAAAAATTAATTATTATAACAAAATAATTTGTAGATTTAGATTTGTATTTTACATTTTTTTAACAAAACTTTTTAATAAATAAAATTAATATTTTTGATAAATATATTTTTGCTATTTTAATCGAAATTAATTATCGCCATCTCTATTTTAAATTTGAAACAGAGATTATATGTCAATATTAAAATAAAAAAAACATGTATCTATAAGTTTCAAATATTTTTAAAAGTGCTCTTGAAAGGATTATTAAAAATACGGATTTTTAAATATAAAAAATTTCGAAACTATCTATACTGATTTATTAAATTACAAATACTAATATCTGCTATAAATCTTTTTTGTTTGTAGATACAGTTTCTGTTGACAATCTGCTACTTGGTCTGCAAATACCCTCATGTGACCAATATTATCAATGATGTGCCAGTTGTGCAAGCAGTCAACAATTCTACTAAGAAAGATAATGAAAGAACGGAGATTCAAAGGGTGACATACATCCCGACTAGAAAAAGGATCAATTCCAACCCCTTGTTCGAGCCTTTGGATACACAAGCAATCACATTGATCAATCCAAACCTCTTTGACAAGGAACGCCGGAAATTGCCACGTTCAAATCATGTTTTCAAGACGACTGCGTCAGATTCAGGACATTTGTCCAGGAGATCGAACGAGTCAGTGTCCTCAAGAGAGGAGAGCGTGTCATCGAGTCCTCTGGCCCAAAAGTCGGTTTGCGATTCGCCTTTGTTGAATACGACGAACAGCGAACAGTGGGAAGAAAAGAGCGGAGGAGACTCCTCGGGGAATAAAATCGACGAACATTTACAAAACCTGCGAGATTTGCGATTAGATACTGATTGCAATGTCTACGAGGACGCGAGTTACGTGGCGAGTGATAATCAGAGTTTAAAATCGCCGAAAAAGGTGCCAGAGAAGTCCAAGTGTCTCCTATTGGACGCCTTACTTAGCTACTTAAATAGCGCGGTAAAGAACTTTAGACAAAACACTACTTTCTTCACGGAAAGAACAATTTTTAAAGTATCTAAGAATTTAATTAGATACAAGTCTGAAAATATAATTTCGTTGGAATATTAAAATTATTATGTAGGACACTTAAGATAATTGCTAGAATGTTAAAACTTTGTAGCATTGCTCATCATGCTTGAGTTTTTCTTTATTTTAACTATGACAATAATAATTTTTGATGGTCCAACAAAATTATTTTTATATCCATAGCGGCATTTTGTTTTTATTAATACTAATAGCTAATTGTATCTGTAACATTGTAAATGTGTCATAATCCATCACTCTTTTCTCAATTCAAGGACAACACCGTGAGAATACGAGCATGCGAGGGAATAATGGTCCTGGCGTCCCTGAAGGATCCTTCATTCGCGCAAACGGTGGCCAGGAGCGAGCTGCCATTAATAGTTTCTGCTCGCTTGGAGAACTTGTTTAATGCCATTCCGGCACACGTAGACCACTTGGATATATACAATGTAGATGTCACGTGGGGCCTGGACTCGCCGCTATGGACCCAGGAAAAGAAATTCCCTGGTTGCCGACAAGTGGCGGCGTTTTTTATGTGGTACGACTATTGTGATCGGCTGATCAGAGAAGCTCAGATGGAGCTTGCTGAGACGTTAGCGAGGACCATTCGAGTGATGTTTTTTGAAAGGATAGTGACACCCGCCCTGGCCGATCATCATGTCGTACTTATCACAGCCCTTGTCGCCAAATGCTTGAAAGTGACTACCTCTTCTATATTATGCACGGGTAATGTATTTGAGATTCTAAAACGATCTCACGAACAAACTAATAAAATATTTGAAAAACCTTTCTATAAGACTCAATATACGTCTAAGAGCAGTTTATAATATAATTTTCTTAGCCAAAACCTAACTATCTTTTATTAAAAAAAAATTTTTATATTTTAAAGATCTTTTATTTTTTCGTTTATGTTTATATCAAGAGTCCTTTAACAATTTTATATTATTATTTTTAAAGATCTATTTATGTAATTCATTTTTCATCTAAATGTTTGAAAATATTTATCATCGGTTCATCCTATATGTATATTTGAAGCTTCAATGATTTTTCAGAGGTGAGTTACTGGTTGGTCGGGCAAGACAGAGATTTAGAAATACCAAACGTGTGGACGTCACCGGTGTTGCACAGACTGATAGAGAACTGCTTCACAGACAGTAACGATCTCACGGTAGAAACGTTGAAATTGTTCGAGGAGGCTATAGACAAAAGAAATGAACACATACTGCACTGTCTCGTACTGATTTATCTGTCCACACGAGCATATTATGATAACACTGCTGCTGATAGTGCTATCACCTCGTGGAGTGATGAGGAAGATGAAAGAGAGAAAGATAAAAAAGGAACTCTGGATCTTTCTTATGAGCAAAATCACAGCCGCACTTTGGCACCGAGTAACATCCATCGAGTTATCAATTGGTAAGACTAATTAATTGGTATGAATTCTTAAAAATTTTTTATAATAAATAAAAATATATTAATTGCTTAAGTCAAAATGCAAAGATGCGCCGCTCTTTAGAGAATTAATGGAATTAAGTAAACAACGAACAAGAATGTGAAAATGATACAAATATTACAACGAAATAATCTTCATTTCAGTTTCCTGTCGTTAATGCCACGTTACTTGCAAACAGACCCGGATGTTAATAACTGTGAGAAGTATATGCCTGCTTGGGAGCAGCAGTATACTTCGGCGCTTTCCGATTGCGCACTGATGGCATGGCCATTAGAGGCGGTAATGGTAGACGATTCCGCGAGTTCCGACTCACGACCAGAAGCTGATCATTGTTCGGGCAGATTCTACATGGGACCATTCCTGAGCATGCTTTTTGACAAGATTAGCAACATGTCGAGACAGCCGTATGAAATTAACTTAGAGGTCATGGGGTTGATCCTCAGATTGGCGCTACTCCCGCACCCGTACCTGCACGAGTTTCTGCTAAATCCTTTACTACCTCTGATACCTGGCACGAAGAGTCTGTTCTTGCGCTTACAGAAAGTCGTCAAGCAGCTCGTTAGCGAAATACCAAAGACACCGGAAAATAAGATGATATTGTCGGAGACGAGGCAGAGATTATTGAGTAATTGTTCTCCAGAAGAGTAAGTGAAATCAGATTTATTTTATCACAAATTAATATTTTTTTTATGTCCTTACATTGAATTCATTACATTCATACTACATCAAGTTATAAAACTCGGCCAATGTAAATTCCCTTTAAACTACCTAATATATTTTGCTATAAACATTTAAAGTTCATAAAATTTAATATTACAAAAGATTATTTTTTAAACAATTTGTATAATTAGATTTTTTTTTATAGAATGTATGAATATTAATTTACAATATTGTTTTCTTTATGTTTTGCTAATTGTGTTTTAGGGACAAGGAGAATATTCTATTTGAAAGCGTTGTAGTGATGGAAGAATTATGCAAGGATCTCGCAGGCATAGCATACGTTAAATATCACCATTCTATTTAACAAATTTCTGCATATTTGTTAAATATAGTGGTAATATATTTGAATAATTTGTAGACATTAATTATGTATCAAAATCGTGTATAACTACTTGTACTTTAAGTAGTAAATACTTTTGTGATGACTTTGTAAGATATAAATCTGTAATTAAGTATGCGACGTAAATATGTGACGTACATTTAATTAAACTATATTACCAAGAATTAGATTTTATAGTTATTTTATCTAAACCCTCTGATGAACTAAGTTGTGAAATATCTATATTATTTACGAGGCGTTCCACATATAGCATAAAATATTTCCAAAATATTTCATTGCAAAATTTGAGATATTTTCTAAAAATTTGTCATAAAATATTTCTAAAATATAAATATATATTTGTTTAGGAAATTAAAAATTTTGAAATATATATATATATATATAATATATTCTTTTATTTTTATGCAATATTTTTTATAAATAGTTATAAAATATTTCTGAAATATTTAATTGAAATAATTTATATTTAAAAAAAAAAATTACGAATATTTTGTACTGTATAGGACATGTTTTATTATTAAGAAATACACAGTTTGCCGAATTAATAAAAGATAATTATTTTCACATATTTTCTTAAGATTTTTGAATGTAAAGAAATATTGATACGTGTATGAGATTCTTTCCTTTTGTTATTTTCTTTGCTTTCTAAGTACATTATATGAAAACATAACCTATTTAACAAACTTAAAAAATATAATTAAAATAAGCAGACTTATTATAAATGTTAGAGACCGCTTATTTTATTAATATTTTCAATATCCTTTATTGTCCTTTTCCTATTTTTCTTTCAATATCTGAATATATTTATTTCGTTTAGTGCACAAAGTGCAACATAGTACAGTTAAAAGCACATACATGTATACCATATGAGAGCCATATTCTCGGCAGCTGCACTTTTAATCTTTTCTCTTTTTCTCTCCTAATGCTTAATTATATAATTATCTCATTTCGAGAGCAGAAAGTGCAATATAATGCAGCGACAAAGAATAGCACATAAAACTGTATATGATAGCAAGTGTCGGTGTCACTCGCTGCCAATCGTCACATGTTGATGTTGGCGTCAAAGTACTAAATGGAAATCTGGGCTGATTTCTGCACGAGATCTATTATCGACAACGTTGTCTTCCATTTTACTGGTGATACATATAAAAATTCTTCTGTAATCAAAGTAAATAGCGAGAATTTGTTGGCAAATGGAGAGCTGTATTTTCTGTGTAATTTCAAAGCATGGAGAGATCTTTTGACTTGCTCCAAAGGTTGCACAAGCATTCTGCAACATTTTACACACGCACATGGTGCAACGAAAGACAATACAGACGTGGATGTGGCTGAAGAGGTGAATAAATATTGTCAATATTAGAGAGTTTATATTAGAACTAACTTACTCCAACTCTAGAGATTTATGCTAACAATATACTTTTACATATATTTTCTTCATACATATTATTGCTTATTAAATGCTGAAAATCTATCCTTCATGAAATGTTCTTATAAATAAATATCTGATAATCAAGCATTATGTTATATTTATAATGGTCAAATTTTAATAGATCTTTAATCAGCTAATATTGAAGAGCAATAACTGGTCAATAAGAATACAAAGATGCATGTTGCAAAAGGAAAGGATCTGCTTGTTCCTAAATCGAGGAGACATCGTTACAAATAGTATAAGAATGGCTATCGAGTGTGGGATGACATTTGGAAAAGCTAAGTCGACTGGTAAAGCATTTACATTAAAGTTTCTGTCTGATGGACAATCAGATCTTACTACTCAAAGATTGCGTTTAATGAGAAATGTTGCTGCCAAGGTGTTGAGTCTACATGGACATATGTTATCAACTGGAGAAAATTGTGCTGGCAGATACATGTTCACCAGCAAATCAGAAGGATCAATTGATGAAGGATATAAAAAGTATGTCTGTGGTGTTGTAAAGAATTCCCAAACAAATTCAAAAGAAATTTGTCTTACATGGGAACAATATATACAGTACAAAATGAATCAATTAGCTGAATTAAGTGAGCACAAATTTATTGAAGATGAGAAGAACGATGCTAAAAATTTATTTCTGTGCAACTTAGCCAATGCCATTATTATTTTTGAATTAATGGCTGTGAAGCCAAGTCGATCAGTTATTATTAGGAATAATAACTTTGAAGACGACAGAAGGATTACAAATACCAGAGGTATATTTTATATTAGTAAATTACTATATTAGTAAATTATTAAGAAATAAACTTTTTTGTAATAAATATTATTTTAATCTGTTTTGTTATTATAAATGATTTTATTATTATTCGAAAAATCTTAGTGTTAATTTTATTTGATTAATATGCACGCCAGGTATGACAAATAAGAAATTACACCAAGTAAAAACGTTGTAATTATTGTAGGTGCGTCATTTGCATTGTACAACACTGCCAGGATAGCTACAATTATAACAAAATACAATGAGAAGGTATTATGTGGGGATTATCCTGGTTTACCAGATATAAAAAATGTAGATTTCTCACAATTACAAGAAGAAGTATGTATAATTCTCTGTATTTTTTTTACAGATTATTATTTTATATTTTCTCCTAATTTTGTGATATTTACGTATCTTCTTTTTTTTTTATAGAAAATTGAGCATTTCTTTAATTTTAATTCGACATTTATATATTCAACAAACTAACTATGAAATTCATTAATCATTCGAAATTTTGATATTTTTTTAAAGGAAAATTTATTTGTCTATAGGAAGAATGGGAGCTGATATACAATTTTATCTTCGGATATTCACAAATGATAAATGATTGTCTGAAATGTGAGCCAAGTTTTAATATTTATCCCCAAGTCGTATGCCTGTTCTTATCACGATTATGCCAAAAATTCAGTGTCTACTATCGAAAAGTTAGAATTTTAACGGTAAGAAAAAACTTTATGCTTATATTTTACATGTTTTTACATGTAAATTATTATTTTTTAAATTTCAGGAAGGAGGTAATCATTTGATTCCCAAGATGGTTGCCAGATTGTATATGTTGCGTGCATTGCACATCGTCTTTGAAAACGCCCTGGACATTTTGGGTATCAAACCGGTATCACGAATGTGAAATGATCTATAATGGAGAAAAACTTAATTTTATATTTAGCTTAATAAATAAAATTGTGTTACATTTGTGATTAAAACTATATAAAGTCTTTTCATTTTTATGTATGAAAATGTCTTCTCGAATTGTAGTATTTTTGTCTCATTTATCTTTTATGCTCATTTTTATTATTCCAACGTGAAGTAATTATTTTAATCTTGATTAAATGTAACACGTAACTACTCTTTTTCCTCTAGCTTTAATTCTAAAATTAAAAACGATAAAGAGAGTAAATTAAACCAAAATTAAAGTTAATCTAGGATGCATTCTGTTTCATGCACAATGTGCATAATGCATCATTATTATTATTTAACATTCGGCGAACAAGAAGAACAAGACCTGGTTCTACCAATGTAAATAAGATTGAATTTAATTTTGGTTCAATTTAGTCTTTATCTTCTTTTAATTATAAAAATTAGGAAAAATTAAACAGAAAAAATCGAGATTAAAGTTACACTGGTACCGGAAACCGGATCTAATACGTGTTTCTACTAATGCAGTTTAATGTTAATCTCATTGTCGGTTCAATTAGCTCTTTATCTTTTTCTAATTTTAAGAATTAAAATTCATTGGTAGAATATCCAGTAAATGAGAAAGGATTGAAATAAAAATTAAATTGGATTCAGATTTTATAAAAAATACACATTTGCGTACGTTAAAATAAGTCTTCTTCAAACTAAATTTGTATACATTTACAGGAATTGTACTAAACACATTTCTATGGCTTTCAATAAAACACAATATAAACTTTTTCTGTGCATTGTGTATAGTGTTCAATTCAAAATTCTGAATAAGAGAGAGATGTAGTTTTTCAATCCAATTGAATCCAATTAAATCCAAAGAGATATTTTTTTTATTTAATTTGATTCAGTGGAACAGAATAATGAGAACTAAATAGATACGACTAAAAAACAAGAATAAAATAAAAAGAACAAAACTAGAAAAAAAGTTCCTTTTTATTCAATTTTGGATTTAATGGGCTCAATATACATATAAAAATTTCATTTTAATCCATTTTAATCTATTTTCGATTACTGAGTCTGGGCATAAATGACGCATTGTGTATAAAATGAAACATCCTCCTGTATTGATGGACAATATTTTCTATTCTAATTTACACGTATTCTCATTTGTATTTCAATATTTTCTCAATTGAGCGCGCTGAAAGAGCCATTCGGAACAACGTGAACGGAGAGTTGAAAGAAGTCGGGCGCGTTCGGCCTCGCTCGGCTTCGTTCAGCTGCACCACTCGGCTGTGGAGGACGACGACAGCGGCGACGCTGGGCGGCCAGCTGTTTGTTTTGTTTTCGGGCATGAGATTCACGTGACAGCCGGCGGGTGTTGGTGGCGGCACGCGACTATCGCGGCGACGCTTCTTACGGCAACGTGGATTGGCCGGAGACGGCGGCAAGCGCGCCGCGCCGACCAATCGCTGCGGCCGTAAGCGCGCGCCGCCGCCGCCGCCGTCAATGCGGAGCGCTGCTGCCGCCGAGGGTGAGCGTTTGACATCGATAAATGCGTGCGAGTGCTCGCGAAGCGCGGAGGTGTCAAGCTGTCGCTCGCCCGCTCGCTCGGTCGGTCGTTCGTGCGTTCGTTCATATATACATATAATTCGTCCGCGTATCATCCGCGAAACGACGTCGTGGTCGCCGTTTAAACCGTCGCGTTAACCTCGCCCGCTCATTTTCATCGCCGTGGCCGTTTGCTCCTTCTCCATTCGCGCACGGTATTGTTCGTTGTCCGATCAGCCTGCTCCCACCCCGCCACCGCTGTGCGCCCCTCCGCCCCTGTGGGAAACCTATGTGTGTGCGGGAGAGAGAGAGAGCGCTAAGTGTTGGATAGAGTGCTGATCGTCCACACAACGTAGTGAAACACAAGAGAGAGACACCGTCAGTCTTTTTTTCTCTCCCCATTTATTTTTTCTCTCTCACACCTATCTTTGCGTATATCCTCCTTTATCGCCGCGCGACCCGTGCCAAATGTCATCGGGCGGATGTTAGGGCATATATACGGGCGTATACGTACGTTTTTGCGTACGTAAATATACACAGGGGCGTGAATGTATGTAATACGTGAACGTATTTTCGTGCATATGTGGTGGCGTGTGCGCGCGCGCCTGAGAGAGACGTACGGAGCGCTCCGACGAGGGGACGACGGGATTCTCAGCTGGCGCATTCTAGTGGACGTTCGGGTAGAAAGTGTTGTTGCGCGAAGGCGGCTCTCGCCTGTCCCTTTGTTTGTGAGTTATCAGCTGGCGCGTTGCCTCTCGCCCAGCCTCGTATAACGATAGCGCGGCCTGGCTCGTGTGAACAATAAGCTGCGAGGCCCCCGAGGTCGAGCCCGAAATCGAAAGAGAATCCTCCTCCTCCCTTCGTCCGTGACTCGTGCGAGAATAACAGAGAGTCTTGTTCGAAATCGCCTGGCGATCCGAGACGGATCCCGCCCGCGCTTCCCCCTTGTCTCCTCGTTTCTACCCTGTGTGCATTCGTCGTGCTCAATCGTGATGACAGATGGCTTTTCGGTTAACTTCAAGCGCGATTTTCTCGTTCAGACGGAAATCTGACCTTTTCCGAGCCGTCGTGAGATTATACGAATACGGCGGAGTATCCGGCCTGATGTTTTTCGCTCCGAGAGACAACTGATTTTGAATTTTGGTTGAGAAAAACGCGCCGTGAAAAAAAAAAAAAAAAACTCGTACCGAAGGCATATCCGGCGTGCACCGGATGTCGTAAATGTCTTTAATGTTTGTTCGATCGACTGGCGCGCGATGTTTGCCATATCTCGCGGACAAGTCCATGTAATTACTTTGGAAAATAGTTTTTTTTTTTTTTTTTTACGTTAATGCCTTATCGCTAAGAATTGAAGGAAACTGGAAAAACATCTGTGCGTATTTAATATTTATTTTATTGTATACCGCATTCATATATGTATATATATCGATCGCGTTAAAAATTTATTTAGATGGACTTAACCTCTAATTCTTGTGTCGTAATCGCTTTATCATTAACTACACATTTTTATTGATCATATTAACAGATTCTATTTTCTTTGTCTCTTTTTTTTTTGTCTTTAGGTCTGCTTGATGTAACCACATTTTTATGCCTTTTTTCCTCTCACGTCTAAATACGCACCTATTTTATTTTTAATGTAGAAACTGCTGGACTAAGCTGAGCTTTTGTAAATAAATTGTTTTTTTTTATGTATTTTGTTTTGTATTTAGTTCTTGATTCACTCTTCTCTTTTATTAACGAATCCATCTTTGATCCATCAAAGCCTGCAAAAAATTTTCTATTTTTATGTCTTTAAATTTTAATTAATATATTCTTAAAATTATTATAAGTTTTCGAAATATCTTATGTCTTTCTCTGTACGTGTAGACGTAAAAATAATTATTTGCTATCTTTTAAATAAACGTTTTTTTTATTATACTTGTTCATGACATTAAATTTCTGTTTTGTTCAACTTTAACGATAAATATTTCAGACTAACGTTTAAAATTTTATTATGTTTCATTTTTTATTATATATAGAAAGTTTAATTTTTCCAAATATTAAATTGTGTTTCTTTAAATACTTAATTTCTTTTACATATGAAATTGTCTTTTTTACTTAATGAATTTCAGAAGTGTACATATATTTAAATCTTTGTTGCGTTTCTTTTTTGATAAAAAAAAGTTTATGTTTTCGAACATTAAATTGTGTAATATATATAATTTCGTATATAAAAATGAATCTTGAAAATGAATATACTTCATTTAACATTTAATTTTACCACGTTTCGTTTCTTACAGCAAAATTCGTTCAATTTTTCTAAATATTAAGTAGTATATATTTTCGAATACATAACTTTTGAAACGTTCACATTTTGTTTAATAAATCTAAAAAGTGAAATACCTCAGATTTTAACATTTAAACTTTTATTACGTTTCGTTTGTGGCAGAAGAAAGTTCAATTTTTCCAAATATCGAATTGTGTATTTTTTTTCGAACTGCGCATACGTGATGCACGCATACAAAGAACGCAATTTCGTGTTCTCGTTCTTACGTAAAACTACACGTAAAATCCTATCCGTTAATCTCCACCAAAAGACGCAAGCACGCGACAAAGAAATTAAATCCCCCGTTTAATTCATAAGTAATCTCATTTCGAGGCGCATAATAAATTTCGCTTTATCGCTCCTTCTATATTTATCCGTCTCTCTCTCTTTCTCTGTCGTTCTCGCGCGCGCGCGCGCGCGCTCTGTTCCGTTTAATTCGCTGTTTATTTTTCTCGCGTTACGCGACCGCGCGTAGGCGTATTCTCTCTTTCATTCCGTTCTCTCCTCTCGCGCTCTTTCACTCATCGTGCGTTGTTTTGCTCCTTCTCCCCTCCCTCACTCCCTGTCACGCGTGTGTGCGCGCGCGCGCGCACAATGTATGCATGCGTGTGGCTGGCTGTGTGCGCGTGCTCGCGCGATCGGCTTCTCTCGGTGGCGTTCGAAGCGCAGTTACCTCACGCGGCACTTTCGTATCGGTGGTATCGCGACTGTTGTGTATATAGTTGCCGTTTATTTATGTCGGGAATCGTATGTACGCGAAATCGGCACGAGTCACGTTCGCGCGAATGCTTCAGTGGAGGGACGCAACGGTGGTGTGATAATCGTTCTTCTCTTGTGATTTGCAGTGCAATCGGCGGGTAAATGTGGTGAAACGGCAGTGAGAAAAGAAGAAGAGCAGTGGAGAGCAGAAGGAGAAGAGCACGGTCGCGGCAACTGCAGGAGGAAGGAATCCAAGACGATCGCGATCGAAGCAGAGGCACGTCGTGAAGAAGGAAAATAATACATATATATATAAAAAAAAAAAAAAAAAAAATCCACGCGGATTCCTGACGTTTTACTTGAGGAACGCTGCAAACGGGGAGCACTCGAGTAAAATTCATGCATTCCTGAGTGCTTATATAGATCGATCGACAGTGATCAATAGACGGGATACGCGATTCGCCAACACGAAGGGGGGGATATTTGAGAGAGAGAAGCTGTGAAGTCCATTTGAAAAAAAGGCCGGGAGTCAACTTGGGTAGAAACGAAAATTCATTGAGCCGCGCGAGAGGATCCATCGAAGACGACGCACGATCGACGTTGAGGAGAGAGGCGCTTCAGAGATTCCGCGCTGGAAATATTCACTGATCGTTGTTTAATCGCGAGGGAGAGACCGTTGGAGAATCTAACAGGAGCAGCAGCGGTGTAGAAAGAAAACTTTCCGCGTATATCTCTCCGTCTCGGCCTCGGTTGCCGCCGCTGTTGCCCGCCGCCGTCGTCGCTGTCGCCGTCCGCGCGGATTGGTGCACGTTCCTCCTCTCTCTCTCTCTCTCTCGTTCGGCGTGCGTCGGTGTCGTCATCGGTTGGTTTACTTGTGCGCGTTCGTGCGCGCAGTTACGCGGCCGAAGGTAGCCGACGTGCGGCGAAGTCGCCCGAGGCGGCGCGGCGCGGCGCGGCGGCCCAAGACATCACGATTACGTATCTCGCCGGTATTCCCCTCCCTCCCTCCCCCCCCTCGTTCTCGCCTGCGCGCCCGTCGTCCGCGCACGTGCGCGCGCGCGTCGTCGTGTGTGTGTGTTTGTGTGCGTGCTGTGCGTGAGGCTGTGTACGCCCGGGTGTGCGTCCTCGGCACGTGTGTTGGCGCGGGAGCGTGCGGCAGAAGAAAGGGGAACGAGCGCGAACGGAAGCAGCCAGGATTACTCCAAACCGAGGAAATATGAGCATTGCTGCCCTATTACAAGCCGCCGAGTACATTGAACGAAGGGAAAGAGGTGAGTGTGAATTTCTCGCGCTTTTTACTTCTCCCTCTCTCTCTCTCTCCCACTCTTGTAGTAATCGCAACCTTGCGCAGAACGAATTCTTCAACTTCGTGGAATAACCGATTACAGATGAACTTGTAGAATTTGAATATTTCAGAAAGCTACTACAATTTGATTAATTTCTTTTTCATTTAATAAATGTAAAAAAGTTTCGAAATTTTTGGAGTAATTCTACGTTATTGTCTATATTATTGCTCCGTTTCTGTTGAGGTTTTTTCAGGATAATTTAATTGAATCTAGTAGAGCTCCATTTAGAAATATTCACTTTTGACTTTGATATAATTGGATGTTCTTCAAATTTTTATCGCGACAGTCGCCAAATGATTGCTCCATTTCTGAATTTTATGTCCCTTATTGACTGCGTTTTATGCATGTAAATAATAATTATTTGTTTCAAATATTTCAAAAATTCATACATTTGCAATGTATCACAAATGTATCAAATTTATTCAAAATATATTCTGGATCCTAGTGAGTTTAGTATTTCAATAAACAATATTAAACTAAAAAAGAAATTTGATTTCTTTATTATACAAAGTCACTTCTTCGATCAATTTCATAATATTCTTTAAAAGAAAATGCCTGTTTTGAGTACACTATATATAACATTATATAAATTTTCCTCGTGATATATAAATATATATCAAAATTATCATTAAGAAAATATTTTTTGTTAAAAATAATAATTACTTAAAAAAGGAAAGCAAGTCAATCGAGTATCGTCATTTTCTTAACAATAGAATGACATTTTTCTGTGCGCATGACACGAACGGTTCAGTTCATCCTTGTTGGACATTCGGTAAACAACAAAGATGAAATGATGCACCGTGCGTTTTACGAAACGCGGCCATTGTGAGATCGGGATTTGTATACCTCCTGAGATCGTTGATTATAAATTCTCGATACAATCGGACGCGTTCCTCTCAGCGTGCGGTCTGTTCTTTCGAACGAAAAATTCAATCGTTACGATTTACGAGTAATCCGATCGTGACTATCTTTGTTTTCGCGTTGGATCGTACGCGGTGCGATGATGATCTCATTTTATCATCCCACTTATAATGCCGCTGCGTCGCACTAGAGCGATGTCCTCGCCGCCGCGCCGCGTGCATGCGGCAACGCACGTCGTTCAACGTGCGCGAGCGCGTCTATTCCTTCATGCGTCGTAACACATTGGGAGTTTTCCAATGGAGTCAACGTGCACACGTGGGATCGTAAAGGGTCCCCCCTACACATATGATACGCACACATATGACGCGCAGCAAGAAGCGATGCGTCGACCAATCAACTTCCCGCTTTCCCGCGTAAGAGTGAAAGATATTCGGTTGACTATAGCGTCGCTTTTTGTCTCGTGACTAACGTTTGCGCGTAAGAATGAAAACGCGTCAAATTGCACGTCTATATCAAGGCTTACCTTATTTACGCATGGCTGCACTGAGAAAAAAATTGTTTATTTGCTTAAATTGATTTAGTTTGTCTTTATGTATATATATGTATTTTTTTTTTTTTTAATTAAAAATATGTATATAAGCCGAATATATATTATATTTGATTTAAATACGTACATTCTTCAACGTAAAAAATTTGCATATATACAATTATTTACATGTATATATATGTGAAAACGAACTAAATTAATTTAGTTAAAATGAACAATGTCTTTTTAATGTATTATATATTATTAACTTAAAATTATATATTCTCCAACAAAAGAAAAAAGTACGAGTAATCTAGTCAAATGAACAATTTCTTTTCTCACAGTGCGTTGATAATTTCAAAAAGTGGCAAAACTGTCTCAAAGCAGGACGTGACATTTCGCAGTTTGATATATCTGTGTTTGTATGACGAATAAAAATAATAAATCTGTAGTAATAATATGTAACACAGTAAAGGTTATGGCACATAACAAAATTAAAAATTTTTTAATTAGTAAGCAGTTACTTTTACTATAAGTACAAATTAAACGAATCGGCTAATTACAGTTCACAATGTAAATATTAGCAAATTAAAAATAAAGTCTTGAGTTAAAAGAAATTTAACACGCGTACATCACACTTACACAATTTTGGAATATTATTAATTTAACAATTCAATGAAAGCGGCCATCAGCAACACTAATAGCGATTTATATTGTTATGTTAAATTTCTCTCTCAATAAAATATTCCACGGTTTTTCCAAATCAGAATAAAAATACAAAAAATTTTTTAGTCTTATTGAAAGCGTCAGGAAAAAATCATGAAATTTTGTCTGAAAATGAGGGAAAAGTTATAGAATTTTAAGATGAGAAAATTGTGACTATCCTGACGTATGTTCATTTTTTTTTGCGTTTTTCCTTAAATCATCGAAAATTCGAGAAATGTAGTGAGAAAAGATATGTTTTCGCGTAATTATCTCATGACCATGAAACCGCATATGGCATTACAGAAATAGTTAGACCTGTATATTTTCAACTAATTATTACTACGTTACTAGCGATTATGTTATTAGCGAAATGCTCGTTGAAATGAATTGTTTCTTCACGTACACTTTTTGCATATTTTTGTTAAAATACTGACGTTTCAATGAATCGACGAAAGTAAATACGAGAAAGTATATATCGATCTAAGATTTGTCTCAATTTAACCACGACCTCTTTATTTATGGAAATTTATTCTAGAGTCTCTATTTTTATCTGATTTGGAGTGTCTGTCAGTCTTAATTTAATCCCGGCCTCTATTTATACAAATTTATTCCAATGCGTCTATTTCGATTTGTCTCGATGCATTTGCTTATCTCGATTTAATTTGATGTCTATTTTTAGAAAAAACATTGTATTTACGTTTCTAATGTTTGTACGTTTGATAAGCACTGGATTGATTAATTTAACGGTATGCACTTATTAAAAATTCACGCGTTTAAAGCTTATTTTCTTGTGAAAAGAAATATAACTTAGTGCAATTGTACTTCGATCAAACGTGACACTTTCCTGAAACGATAATAAAATGTGGAACGATCTAAGAAAATAAAATGTGACTTACTGTCGATCGCGCCTGTCATCATTCGCTCTCTAACGAAACTGTCAAGCTTCGAAAACTGATTCTCTTGCGAGTCATGTCGCGAGTTTTCTTCGTATGTATATCTAAATATATGTACTGCTTTTGAAGATACGAAAATATCGTTAAAGATAAAGTTGTGTCTTACGAACATTATTTGCAATTGAAAACAGCGATACATTATTAGTGGAAATGTCTAATATTGTAGTTTGGAGACGAATGATTTTGGATTGGATTTATTTTGAACTTATTTTGAGCGCGCTATAGCATACGAAAATTAGGCCACCAACGCTTCGTGACGCTGTATATAATAATTTGTATAACATATAAATATATAATTATGTTCTACTTATTGATTTATCGTTTTTGATTACAGAAGCTGAACATGGCTATGCTTCAACGATGCCAATACCCGATGATATGCGGACGATTACAAAGAGGCCAAAGACGAAAAAGTCCCAAGGCAGCAGGTTCGTGTCTGCTAAAATATCTTTGTGTGAAACGACACATAGAAATTTACACGCGAATTTTTTAAAAATTAAAGATATATTTTTAATCTTACATCGCATTAGTATGAATCTTTTTAAATGTACAATTTAGACTACTATTAGTAATTTCTATAACAGTCTCATATTAAATTTTAAAATCAAAGAGAGAGAAAATGTTATTTAAATTATTAATTTTTTACATTTGCTGCAATTTGAAATATTGCAAATATTTCGCAAAAACTGAAATGTACCTCAATAGAAGTATTATATTACTTCGACAAGGTATATTCGATTATAAAGAGACAATTTATTTTATAAAAGCATTCTATATATAAAATTGCAACTTTCAGAATACAACTATTCGTGTGCAACAATCCAAAATATTATCAATTGGTAGTTTAATCGCTCATGATTTAGAATCGAATACAAATAATATTATTGCTACACATACTATTGCAAGTCTCAATTGTTATTCCGAATTATTTGTAGCTGAAAATTTTGCAATATCTTTTATATAATAAATCTCTGTGTTTTTTCGATTTTCTTTTTTTATATCTGGAAAAAGAAATATTATTGTCGTAATTTGAATTGCTCATTTTTGCAAAATGTGAAGAATACTTTTTTTTGTTTCCAGAACGACTCATAATGAGTTGGAGAAAAATAGGTGAGTGTTTTAAAATTTATAATATAAATGATTTTATATATTGTATTTAAAAATTATATATATTATTATAGTAACACAAACAAGATAGAAAAATTATAATAATAATTATAATATTAAATATAATTACATAAGTCGAAAAAAGTTATGTTTTTAAAAACAAATTATTTTAGTAATTTGATAAACCTGTTAATTAGTATTATATTAGTGAAATAATTTCTTTTTTAAATGCTTAATTTAAACATTTGTCAGAAATAAGCGATATTAAAGATAAAGACATCGTTTTGAATGATAAATTCGCATTTATACGAATTAATTAAATTTATATGCCATAAGTAAATTTATAAATTAAATTTATGAAAATAATTTGTTTCGCGTGAATAAGAATAAATAAAATTATAATTTATTGGAGATATAAATCCGTGCAAGGTTAAAGTCCGTCGGAAATAAACCGGAATAAATATATAAAACATTTAATGTGATATTATAACCTTTCTGAAATTAATTCTTTTGAAAACAAAAAATGAATATACCAGCGGCGACCAATGCGTGCGTTTCACGTGGGCAGAAAAGATGGAGGTGGGAAGATAACTATCCGGGACGCTTTTAACTTCAAACTATAATGTTATAGTTTGAAGAACCAAAGATAAAAAGAAAATATACTTAACAAATACACGTTATTACGTTATGTAACACAGATATGGGATGTAACAAAGAGCAGCGGGTTTTTACATTGGCCGTTTCTGTGTCACGCCAGCCCTTGTGTAACTTTCTCTCCCCCTCTGTGATCCCTCTTCCCAATGTGACCACTATTCGCACATAGGCTGCTTGGGTATAAAAAAAATCGATAGTCCGCCTGCGACTATCTCGCTTTCTCTCTCATTCTTTAGAACACCCCTTCTACCCTCTTTTTCTCTTTATGCTGACTAGCGAGTTTAACCCCCCTTTTCTCGAAATGCTTATAGTGCGCCAACGTTTTCTGGAAGTTTTTAAATTTTTTAAATAAATAATATGTGAATAAAAATTAAAAGAGGAAATATTATGGTATACAGTTATAATCTTGTATCTAAAGTATATAAATATTATTAAAATATATGTAAGGAAGTGTATCCGTCTCTCCTTTCATATATCCTATGAAATGCAAATTTTTTTTACCAAATAATCTTTAAAACAATTTTAACTTGTTCTAATTCGTTTATTTCTTTGATTACGTGTAGTTTATTATACATATATACATGAAATTACGTAATATTTAGTTCCTTTAAAATGATACGAATCTTCCAAAATGTAAAATTTATACCACTAACTATATATTTCTATAATGTCATATTTTATATTTTAAAAAGGTAAAGTAATATTGTACGAATTTTCCAATTTTCTACATTGTCATGAATTTATTGTGGCGTGAAAGAACGTGAAGAGAAATTTTGACATTACTTTATAAAGAAATTGCATTATTTCATTGCTGCAAAATACTTTATTATCAAGGCATATTTTTTATGAAAAATAAAGTTTTTGTATATAATTATTTAATATTTATAAAACATGGAAATATCTATACTTGTAGGAAAATATCTAGTTAATATATTTATGTATTTATACGTACATTAGTATTTATGTTTTCAAACATCAATATTTTTATACGTATATACGTGTACTTGGTATTTTTTTAAGATTAAAATAGTTTAGAGTTAGAATTAGTATTCTCTATTTTTGTGTTATTTTTTCGATGAAGATAAAATTAAATTTTGTCAGCCGGTGTTGTTTACGCGTCTGTATCAATGGCGGTTGGTGCAAGCGCTGCGTAAGTATGCAGCGCGTGTGACAAGCATACTTACGCAGCATACAAAACGCGGAAGCCAATGGCATACTGTCCTAAATTTGGCGCGCGGCGAGCGGCGGAAATAAATCCATGGCGGCCCAAATAGTACTGCGCATTAAAGACCACGGTTAAGATTATATTACGATCGATGATCTCTCGGTCGCATTACGAAAACGATTCACGATCTAGTTTTTTGTTCTGTTCTTTCGATTTCTGTTTATAACGGCTTGCATCGGTTTATAAAAATATAATGTAAAATGTTATCACAAAAAAAATATTCCAATCAGTTGTTCCAACTTGTTAATTAACTTAATTATGTTAATTAAACGTAATTATAAGCGTTGTTTCTTTTTAGATACTGTAAACAAACTTGAAGTTTGAACTTCGTCAAAGATTTAAGATAACATTTTGCTGCTTTCGTGTGTTTACCGTAATTATTATCTTTCGTTTACTTTACAAATGATTAGAGGAGGTCATTGACTGATTTCGCGAATTTCAAAAATTGAGAAAATGAAATATAAAAATATACGTCAAATATATTATATATTTCAAAAAATGAAATATAAATATGTAATTGATATTTTTTATGTTTGAAAAAAAATTAATATAAATTGTTTGAATTAATTTAAGAAATAAAAATTTGAAAAGTTGTTATAAAAAATTGAAAAGAAGAATCGAATAAAATAAAGAACTGAAAGTATCAAAGTAACTTTGATTTGAAGTTAATTAATGTTAAATTAGCACTTTACAATATCAGTGTAATAATCTGTCAGTATTATCGATCTGATTAACGAACAAAAGTGATAAATAATCGATCGACTACGTGTTATTTGTACGAGTCATTACATAGAATAGCGGGGTTTCCTCAAACGTGTAGGGAGAAGACATCAGGTCAGCCGGAAAACGAAAGCTCGACAAATGGCTGCACCAGTGCGAGTGAAAATGGCGCCGCTCGCGGCGCCTGAGGACGGATCTCTGGCCCATTTGAAATGCATTGAATTTTTAAGTGCCACCCTTTGTGCCGTTGCTGCCGCCGCGAGATAGCCAACTTCCGGTTCAGTTCCCTGTTAGTCTTCCTACGGTTTTTCATAGTTTCGGCTTGAACCTTTCTCGACTGGTTATAGCATAATCTCTTTATGTTCACAATACATATTATGAGAATGTGAAAGAATTTTATCAAATTCTTTATTTTAATCGATGGTTATATCTCATCTATATTTAGTTCTATTAAATTATAAAATTTTATCGATATTATATTATTTACATATTTTACGTTATTAGTTACATCTATTTTCTTGTTTTTTAATTAATAAATTTATTATATTGAATAACAATATAAATTTATAAATATATATTTATTTAATAATTTATTAATTAATAATGGTCCTACAAGCACATAATATATTGTGGGAATATTCTATGTTATGTGTCCACTTTATATAATATCTTTAGCATTATGCCTTTTAACCCTGGAATATTATTAAAATATTGATTAGTATTAATTATTTTTATTTAAGTGCTATTTAAATTTACAATAAGTAATGAAAAGGTCCACCGGTCTATGTTACATTTTGGTAGCGCTTAAATAATGTTTCGATGTGATTTTATGTACACCGCCAGTTCTACACACACACACATACACACACACACACACACACGCGCGCGCGCGCGTATAACTGCGCTCCAAGATCATTTTTAGTCTTTAAACGTAATCTAAAACTGGGGTAACAATTTTACAAATATTTTAAAGTAAATAATATAATACTTTGTAGTATCATACAATATTACACTAACATTAATAAATGCAAAAGTAACATTATTATTACTTAAATAAGTAATGTTACTCTTTATAGTTATATAATATATTAGAAGTGAACATATAACCATTCATTAATATTTTAGAAATATTATTTAATATTATATAACTTTTGAAAAATATTTTAAAATGTTACACTTAATAAGATTCTTATAAGAATATGCTTAAAATGTTATTTGTACTTAGTATCAAATACTATTATGCAAAGGGTAATATGTATATATATAAATAACATAATATTGATATAATAAAATTTTATAAATTAATAGAAGTTAGATATAAAAGGGATTTGATAAATGGTAATTATTGATTACTGTTAGTATAATTAGCAGTAAATTACAAAAACTATTAAATTACGTAATTAAAATAGTTAAAATTAAAAAAACAGTCCATTAAATTATTAAATAAATAGTTCTTATGATTACCGCTTTTAAAAGTTCACACGTCTTTTTAATTATTATAATGCCAATTAAAAATTAATATCTTAATTTAAAAACAAAAGTAATATTAAAAATTGTGGCATTACCGGAGTTATCGCAAATTGTGAACTTGAAGATACGTGTTAAGTATTTAAATAAATCTGTATTATTTTTCATGCAAAGCTGAAGGAAGGAGATGAGTGATGATAAGAGAAATGTTAAATAAAGACCTCGACGCGCAAATAGGCGGGTCGATTGATTAAAGAAATCCTATCGTATCGGATGCTGCTCAAGTTATTACAGGGCAAAGGTTCAAGTCGATAAATGTTCGTGTTATTTACGTGTAGTATCGTCGTGTTTAAAGAGCTAAAAAATTTAACATAGTTAACATGTGTCTAAGCTTATTGATTAGGTATAGGTATACCTAGCCCTGAAGCCATTACGCCATGAATAAATAGCCAACGTCCTATCTTTTGGGGTAGAAATTTTGTTCGGCATCGAGCACACTTTGGACAGGTGGTACATTGTAAAAGAGGGCTGAATAATTTAATCAGAATTGATACGTGCGCAGACGCGCGGGATATATCCTTCGCGAGATGCACGGAGCAGGATGCGGGTTGACTTCGGGGTCAAGGACGACTCGGCGGAGCGTGCACCCTGTGCACCTCCTTTCATTCTCTAACGTTGGGGAGACAGGGAGATGCTCGACACGTTGTTTAGAGCATCGACCGACCTTGGTTACAAGCGTTATATATCGAATCGTTGCATATGGAACGTCGGATTTCGATAGTGTGTTAGTTTTGTGATACGCTCTCATAAAATAAACATCTCTCAATAATCAAGTATTGCACACAAATCCCGTTAAAGCGATTCTTTCACGAGATATATTTTCATTTTTGTGAAGTTTTCATGACTTTCTAAATTATATTAAATTTATAAGAAGGTAATTGATATAGTCATACTTTTCATAATTGTAAAATTGGCTTATATGTAAGTATAATATTTTAAAGTTTCTATATAAATTTTACATTTTGAGAAAGTCGATAAGTTGATGTAGAAAAATGATTATTAATGTACGAGCATATAAAGTTTTTCACCCAAGTACCGGATTATTAAAAACATGCTCTCTCTTGATTTGTATTTCTTTTAATCTTGTAGGTTTTAATCTCCAATTTTATGTATTTTGTCACATACATTATTTCCTTGAGAATGTGATTATAAATTCACACAAATTAACGAGTTAATTATTCTGATATAGCTGAAGTGGCGAGGAAAATTGAGAGTGTAGAAGTGTTTCACGTGCTACTCGCGTAAGAACGACGCGAGCATTAGGGCCCGCGGACCCTTCGCTTGTCTCGACGTCTCTGCGCAGTTCACCATTGCCACTTTGAAGCTCGTTCACCTTGAGCCCTGAACAGTGATTCTCATTCTTGTTCAGATTACATACGCACAATAATAATATAATTACGTACGTAAATATTCGATTAATGTCGTATTGATGGTGAACAGTCGTATAAATTGAAAATTTAACTTTGACGATACGTCAAATCGGTATTGTTAGTAGCAATGTTTTCGCGCGTTTTTTTAAAAGTAACCTACACTATAGAGACAATAAACACATGATCCATTATTAGACGCAATTTATCAAAATAATTCCCCAATTAAAGGATGCGTGTCGTTTAGATTTTCAGATATTGAGAAACTAGTTTTTGCATTTTCGTTTTTTTTACTTTTGGTAGATTGAAGTTTAAGATTTCATACATCTATAGGATGCATGAATCGATATGGACATTTTTATTTGTTGTGATATTTAGAAAATAATAAAGATAATAATAAAATTAAAATTGATTTTTTAACGAGATCGGAAAATGTCGATTCCTTCTTCTTTCGAAATTTTTATGCGGTTGAAATTGTTGGTTATCTCGCTGAAAATCAGATTCGCTTGGTTCTTATATGTCTGTATGACTTCGTGTCAGTATCGAGTCCGGACCAGCTGTAAACAGATATGCGAGTCAAGAACTGACGTGTGTTGCACGTACTTTAATTACCCATTTTTCATTTCACTCCAATTACTTCGACGCCTTCCTACTATACCTATACTTGGAAGAGATCGTTTTCTGTCATGACTAGCGGAGAGTCCTTACATCGCATTGAATTATTATCATGTGCGCGTTCTCTTGCATTGCCATTCCACACGTCTTGAACACTTTCGCTCTGTGCGACTTCAAATTTATAGAGAGACGTTGTACGAGTTTTCCAATATTTTACGTTTTCAAAAATTCACTGTAATTAAAACGTTACACCAAAATTGAAAATGTACGATTTTTTTTTTAAAGAATCATCACTTTAACATGATATCTGATATTTTATTGTTATTCATATGTACAGCTGATATTTTCAAAGTATATCGTTTTACATGCAACGATATATCAGTTTGTGTGCAGAATTTTATGCAAATTTGATGAGAAATTAGTTTTACTAGGAAAAGATTTGTGCTTCTGGTTAAGATGACTGGATTGTCACAAGAGCAAGACAATTATTATAGCAATAATACTACTCAGGTGCATACCTGTTGGACGTAATTCAAACAGGAGGGACAGAGAGAAACAGCGAAAACCGGCGAGAGCACATTTCGACGCTGATTGGTTTCCCGTAATTTTCGAGGAACTTGAGTTACATTGACGGTTTGGAGGGTGATTGGAGGTCGGTTCGTGGTCGAATAGAGAGGGAAGGGGCAGTGAAATGTGGAAAAGAGGGTAAGAAAGAAAGACATTGGCAAAATGACAAGATAACAATGTAACATTAATTATACCTTGCGAATTGTTTGAGGTGTCCTGAATCCTTTTTTTTACATACGAATTCTTGTAATTCTACTGATTTTGAAATGCTTTTTTTAATATGAACTACAAATCTATTAATATGTAATCTATTCTTGTTTTGTCCTTGACATTTTAACAAAAAGCGACGATTCTGAAGTAATAAATAACTGTGAAAGAGTTTTTATAAATTATTTTGTGATGAAAAAGAATAGACGAGAAAATCATATTACTTATTTTGGTGTGAACTTTAATAAAAAACAAATTTAACCCTTATCTATAAAAGCATGTATTGTAAAAAATTATATAGTTGCTATGTATAATCAACTAATTTTCTTGCACTCACTCTTTAAGGAAATTTGATTGCAAATGGGGGATTGGTTAAAATTACAATTGCAAGTTGTGCAGCACATTCCGTATTTTGCACTTAATATCCATACTAATTACATGTAAATTACTTGAATTATTGTATGTACAAGACAGTAACATTTTAACAATACCTTACGCCTCATGTTCATGAAGCTTGAAATTTTTCCGTTGAATATTTATAATAACCTTCTAATTTCTCGTTGTTTACCAACGAGTTAAATCTTACACCAACTTTCTGTTTGATCTATCTAGATATAAAACAAACTATTACGTATAAACAATAGATTTTTCATTATCTCTATTAAAGAGCTGCGGCAAACAGAAATAATACGACAAATAAGATATCGTTTCCACTAGTCATCACGATGTTCTGGCGCAATTATCATATAATTCAGCGCTTATCATTGATCAGATGCGGTAGATTTGATAAGCGAATCGCGCTTCTGATTGTGATTTCAAGGTGGAGGTCGTCCAAGCCGTGCGATTCTGGAATAGTTCCTCGTACTGATTCCCTGCACGAGAACCAATTCGATCGACCTCGCTTCCATTTCCATCCGGAAGTGAGGACACGATGAAGGGAAATCGAACGTTCGCTCGTCATGCATATTGGGTGTCCCACAAGAAAACAACCCAAACTTTTTGAGCACGTCATTCTGAATGAGGAAAAAAAGAAAAATTATATTTATTAAACCTGTTATCTGTTTCTTATCCAGATATATCAATGGAAAGATAACGATCATGCAACGAAAAAAAAACAGTGACATTTTTATTTTATGTCTGGTGTTTCTTTTTCATTGTGTTGTTTTGCTTTTCGCATGTTTAGTTCTTTATTCGTTGAAAGATGTAATATGATACGAAATAACTTTTTGTAGACACGTCGGTGTCTATAAAGTGATACTCAAATAATCATATTTTGAATAAGACGGTCGGATCATATAACTTGTTTTCCGCACTTTTTATTGCGAACGAATCGTGCTTGAGAAGTGCGAGTCGAGTCAGCGAAAGCTTATGCAATACCTGACCTATTGTGCTCGTTAGGGACATTTGGGATCAGCTATTGGATAAATCCCCTTTTTCCTTATCCTCCATCTTCTCCTTATCATCCCGCTCCTTCTTCACCGCAATGTGAACGACGTCGTCTTCGGGGATATACCCCTATCGCTGAAAGGAATTGAACCTTCAGGAAGAAAACCCCAACTTCTACCGTGAAGGTCCTCCACCTAATTCTATGGGGCAGGAGTCTCAGGATTTAGAACGGAGGTGCACTTTGGGGATTTCTCCTTCCTTTCTCTCCTGCTGTCCCGCTCGCTTCCTTAACGATCAAGTCCTGCGAAGCCAGCAGGAACGTCGAGATCACGACTTGTCCGTGGGTTCGTCTTAGAAAGGGACTCTTGTAGAAGAAATACGAGAAGATTGGAAGGAAACACGTTGGCAGGTCCGGTGTGAATCGCATCCTTAAGAAACAATTTCTTGTCAATAAAAAATTTCAGCTTCTCTAAGAGATTTTAGTAACACGTATCCATTGCTATGATTGCGGGATTACTTTTTCGCAAATGATATATTTATATCACATTTTTTGTAGTTTTATGTAAATTTTTCCTTTGATGTAGATATTATTCGAGTATATTTTATTCTTGCGCGCTACGTGTTAATGATTTTTTTAAGTTAAATTTATGAAAAAATATGAGAAATTCATACATTCGTATACTGCACGATTTTGAAATCAACTATAACGTTAAATGTCTGTTTTTAAAAATTCAAAAATTACATATATAAAGTTTCTGATAATTGAGCTTATCGTGTTTAAAAATATCAACTGTCAACATTTGAGAAGTTACGAACGCTCTGCTATCGGATATAGAAAGGGTCAATGTTCGCAGATTTTTTATTTGCTTTCGTTCTTGTTCCGGTGTGGATTCTCGGCATTTGGGATGGCGATTGGTCTTTTTTCATTTTTTTCTTCCCGGCGGTTGTGTAGGTCGTGTCTAGCAAAGATCGCGTTTAATAGATTGTGCCAACTGGTATCCGAGCAGAGTGTCGGCCATTCTACCACTTCTTTTTTCCTTTTCTTCTTCCTTTCCTTTCCGCGAGATCGTGCCGCACGTCGTAACCTTTTGTGATGGCCCCTTTTTTTTCTTTCTTTCTAGTTCAGATTTTCACGACGCGTCCATCAAATCTTTACTCGAAATTTTCCGGTGTTTGAACAATGCAGTGTTAAAATTCGAATTTAATATTGCTTATTGTTAGATAATTTTTTATTTAATTTGTTTGGCTATTCTATCCGATTGCACACAGATATTTTATATCTTTTTTTTATCACAAAACATTAAGTTAAGTTTATATTAATTTAGTTATATTGAAATTAAAAATTTAAATTTAAAGAATATATACAGAGTGTCCCAGAATTCGCGGACATGGATTGTAGAGCATGATTGCAGAAGACGTGCCAGAAGAAGCAATTAACTTTTTCCTTTGGCAAAATTGTGTTCAAACAGTATTTTTTAAATAAAAATAATTTTAAGTTGATGTACGTCATTTTACTATTTTGATAAAAATTTTATAAAAATACATGATGTCTAAATATTACTATTTTGAATACAATTTATTTAAAAAGAGAAAATTTTCTAATCGGTGCCACCGAAGAAATGACTGAAAGTAAAATATAATATAGATTAGACAATTTATGAATAATTTTGATACAAAATCATTGTTCCAACAATTTAAAAATGTTTGTGACCCTTAAAAGGGCCGATTTAAATAAATTAAAATATGAGTTGTCTAATCTACTATTTTACTTCCAGTCATTTCTTCGGCGATGTCGATTAGATAATGTTTTCTTCTTAAGTAAGCAAGTTGTATTCAAAATATTATAATATTTAGATACGTATAGATTTTATAAAATCTTTATCAAAATAGTAAAATAATAATGTACACACTCATACGCTGTGTCACGCACGTCGTCTGTGCGCTACCCTTAATCCATGCGTAAACTTAGGTCCACAACCTTGCTTTAAATTTGTGAAATGATACATAAGTTGATCGTCTGCAATAGAATATAGCAGAGTCTAAAGTAGTGACATATATATTGTATAGATTTTTTTAAAGAGTTCAAGAATATAATATATATGGGACATTCCACGCCAGGTGGGCCACCCATTTTGCGAAGTTCCATGGATTTCGTTCATATTGCGTGAACTTGAACAGTTTGATGAATAAAGACTCTATGCCAAATAATATACCTGTAGGCCAACTGGTTACCGAACTGTAGAACCGTCAATTTTTGGGCTTTCTCGTTGCAGCGCTCTTTTCGCTTGTCGTTAGTGGGCATGAAAGGCAATTTTGAAAATAAAGTGCAGACGTATTCTTATAGAAAATTGAACGCTCTTCCACGTAAGAATATTCTTTTTTTGATCAGACCGGTTTACGATGATGTTTTTCAGTTTTGAACTTTTCAAAATGGTGGAGCGCCTAAAATGGTGGCCGCTCTCAATTTTCTTTTAATATAGCTCAAAATGTAGCTCCAGGTCTCTACTTTGTTACTCTAAAAGGACTTAATGGGACACGCATTCGTTTGGGAGTAAGAGCTAGGAAAGTGAGGCAATGTCGCTCCGTCCCCCTGCTGCACTACTCATTTTCCGTTTTGATTCAGTCTTCTAAAATCTGTTTTCGTCAATCTGGCGGATGGAATATAAGGGGGATTTTGGTTTTAGTGTTTTTAAAGTAGAATTTAAATTAGCAAAAAAAAGCCCTTGAAGAATATGTACTTGATTTTTCACTTGCTGCTATTTTTCTTTGAAAAATGGATGGACGTGCCAACTTTAAGTCAGCACAGCCACACTGTGGATCGAATCCTTCGACATAAACGATGAGCAAAAAAAATCGGATTCTGGATATTCTTAGAGCAAATAATTCTAGAAACATTTTGAGACCAAAATGATCCTGGCAATTGATTGCTTTAATGTACTTTACTCTTGTTCGCGACCCAGCACAGCCACACTGTGGGTCGAATTTTTCGACGTAAACGATGAGCAAAATATCGGATTCTGGATATTCTTAGAGCAAATAATTCTAGAAACATTTTGAGACCAAAATGATCCCGGCAATTGATTGCTTTAATGTACTTTACTCTTGTACGCTACCCAGCACAGCCACATTGTGGGTCGAATTTTTCGACGTAAAAGATGATCAAAATATCGGATTCTGGATATTCTTGGAGCAAATAATTCTAGAAACATTTTGAGATCAAAATGATCCCGTCAATTAATTGCTTTAATGTACTTTACTCTTGTACGCGAACCAGCACAACTACACTGTGGGTCGAATTTTTCGATATAAACGTTGAATAAAAAAATAATCTAAATATTGTTTATTAAAATGGTAGAATTAATGTGGCGATCGAAAACAATAATGAAATTCTAAAGGTTTTCAAATTTCAGGGAAATTTTGTATTAGTAGGAATTCGAGGAGTTATTGATTTCAAAACAAGTTTCAAAGAAACATAATTCATAATATTTAAAAAGAGCACAATGGACTATCGCGCGCGTGTAGCGCGCGCAAGGAGTGTGTTAGTAAAAAAAAAATTATAAATTTTTGAAAAATTAATTTTTAGATATAATAGTTCTGATGATAATTCCTGCTTCTTTTTGACGATACGAAGAGTTCTCTATGATTTTTAATGACATATGCGCTTAATAATCATTTTTTAATATTTTTTTAAAAATGACGTGCTAACTTTTTAACGAAATTTAAGGTCGCATAGTTCTGATCAGCTTAACAGAACTATTTTGTGAATACCTAGAGTTCTTGATACATAAAAAACATTTTTGAAATATAATAAAGTTTAAAAAAAATAGTGGAAATCTTTGAAAATTTTTTTGAGAGTACCGAGTAGTTCT
>NW_017276147.1:1339357-1347033 GCF_001594065.2 Cyphomyrmex costatus
GAACTCTGAACAGAACTACTCGGTACTCCCAAAAAATTTTTGACCGAATATTTTTTTCTAAGTCCCACGTCGGAAAATTTTTTGGGAGTACCGAGTAGTTCTGTTCGGAGTTCTGCAGGACATTTCTCGGCGAGTTCTGTCGAAAAGTATCAGGGCTCGAAGCGATTGGACCAACGGTTCCGAGATATACTCTAGATTATTGATCTGCTGACAAATGTCGCTGTATCTTGCAAACTATTGGTCCAATCGCTTTTCCACCTTATAGTTTTCGATAGAACTCGTCGAGTACTATAAGAAACGCAACTCAGAACTACTCGGTACTCTCAAAAAAATTTTCAAAGATTTCTACTATTTTTTTTAAACTTTATTATTCTTCAAAAATGTTTTTTATGTATCAAGAACTCTAGGTATTCACAAAATACTTCTGTTAAGCTGATCAGAACTATGCGACCTTGAATTTCGTTAAAAAGTTAGCACCCCATTTTTAAAAAATTATTAAAAAATGATTATTAAGCGCATATGTCATTAAAAATCATAGAGAACTCTTCGTATCGTCAAAAAGAAGCAGGAATTATCATCAGAACTATTGTATCTAAAAATTAATTTTTCAAAAATTTTTAATTTTTTTTTAATATTCGAAAATTTTTTTTACATATCAGGAACTCTAGGCAATCGCAAATTGAAGCTATTAAGCCGCTCAGAACTATTCCACCTCGAAATTCGATAAAAAGTTAGCACCCCATTTTTAAAAAATGTAAAAAAAATGTTTATTGAGCGGAACTCTTGTTATTAACTATAGGGAACTCTTCGTCTCGTCAAAAGGAAGTGGGAACTCTAATCAGAACTCCTGAGTACTATAGTTGGGGTGCTAACTTAACATACCCAAAAAATGATGCAGTGTTTACAAAAGAAAAAAATTAATGTTGGGATGATATTTGCAAGAAATATAATAGTGAATCAAGTATATTATATATATTTTATATATATACATATTATATATTATATAAATAAATTACATTCTATAATAATATCACTGTGAATGCTGAAAATATTCATTTATAACCTTAAATTATTAATTTTTACAATTAGTACATTAGTAGTTAATATTAAAATGTAATTACATGGTAACAATATAATATACAGACGAATATGTATTAAATAGATTTTTCATTTAATAGCAAATAAATTACATCATTGTTGCCTGTGTTAAAGAAAACATATATATCATTTTCACGAGCTAGTTTTTTTTTAAACTTTGTTCAATGTAGCTAAACGGCTAAAAATGGGCGTTTAAATTAAACTAATTTTCATCGCGTTCAAGTTTTTGATCTGAACTTGGTGGAAATGATGAATGTACTATAAACTGAGATTAGAGCTAAATATTATTAGAGATTCAGTTTTAAATCTAGTTGGTGAAAATGGGCATAAATTAATTTATTTTCAAATAAACAATTTTTTTTCAGTGTACCTGAATAAAAATAGTCTCCAAAATTACACAGTCACAGTTTAAAAAAATCGCCTTGCATTATTTATTTTTCTTTTTTTTACAATGTACATATTTGAAAGAGATATATTATTCGAAAACAAATCTTACGATTTCGATTCTTTTATTCCGTTAGATGTAACCTAACGTGATGTGTATATTGTGCCATTGCAATTGCATTGTGGAGTACATCGAACCCGCGCAGGTGAAAGTGAACCAAAGTGCGGTACTCTCGCACATTCGTGTTTGTTAGACAGTCGAATCTTCTCGGTTTGTGAAATCGTTGGCAACCCAAAGGTTAAGCCACACGTCGATTCGATGACGAGATCGCATTCTTATCATTGACATTAGTCGTTTTAGTCCTGCGACATGTAATGGTTTAACCTAAAACGTAACGTTAAAATTATTTCTGAAATTGACGGAATTTTCGAAAGGCGACGTATTCTATTTATAGTGTCTCAGATATATATAGAAAAAAACCTTAAAAACTGCAGATAACAGAACGTTGTGGAGTAACTTTTTACAATTCTTTTTTCTATAATTACGTTATTTCTGTACTGAAAGAAAAGATTCAATATGGCATAGTATTTTTAATTGATTGCAGCAACCAATTTTTGGTTGCGTTATAACTTATTTGCAATGTCAATATAGGATTTTGATATAAACTATCAATTGATATAAACTAACGCAATCAAAAATTGGCAGCTGCAGCCAATTAAAAATGCCGTAGTTTATCATCTAATTTGTTGCAGCAACCCTTCTTTTCTTTCTTTTGCGCGTGTAGAGTTAACTGTATTCTCTTAAAAATACATGTGCTTTTTTCGAAATCGGAAAACTTCTGTCCACATTAATGAAAATTGTATATTTATAAAATTACATTATAACAAAATTATGTAAAATTATCTAAATAATAAAGACGATCGAATAATAAGTTGTTATAACTATATCAATAATTTTAATATTCATGTATACATTTGAAATAAGCGAAACTAGTTTCGACTTTACAAAGTCTTCTTCAGTTGCAAGGGATTATTTAAAAATATAGTGTCCTAATTTACAAATCCTTTCTGATCTCTATAGTCATCTTTGAATAAAATAGCTCTCTTAATGATAATATATCAGTTGAATAAAATTTATCAAAGTTATGCGGCAACGTGTAGTAATTTATATATACTATTTTGATATTACATTGGCAAAACTTTTTCATATTCTTGATCTTAACGGTAGTCGTGTATGAATAAACATTATGTTTTAGAAATTTTATTTTATTAAATATCTATATAACGCATATAAAACTTATGCTCCTTCTTTCTCGGATCATCTTTTTTTTTAAAGTACACGTATTTAAGTTACTCTTTTCTTGTGATTCAGGTATGAAATCTTATTTGCACGGCATAAAAATACATCTAAAATTATACAGAAATGGAGGAAGGCTTGTCATTATGGTTTTTCAACTGCAACGAATATTGCATTCGACCTGGTTCGACCTATAGACAGGCTACACGCGATTATCGGAGCCTGGCTAACGGTCGGACGTGCTCTAGCGAATAACTGTATCGTTCCAGAAAAGAGCACAGTACGTGCTCGGTGAAAGGTTACTTAGGTTATGGATGTTTATCTAGACGCGCGTACGAGTCGAATTCAAAGAAAAAAAAAGAATAAAAATAAATTAATTTTGTTATTTGCCGAATAATATAAAATGACAACGATGTATTAATACAATCGACTTCTAACGTCTCCAGTTTCTAATGTCTCCATAACTTTTATACACTCTAAAACCATCGTAATAGCAAACCTCAAAATAAAGTGAAAAATCTTTCGCATTATAAGTAGCGTGAGTGGAGAGTTGCAGCAGTCATAAAAATCTTGAATTTCACTGTTATTTTAAAATGAAGTAGAATACAATCTCGTTATAGCATTCAAATTTCCGAATCGCACATTATTACGAGGTTTCAGTGTACTCGTACTTAGATTTGAGAAAAATATGAAGAATCTAGGAATATAAAAAACGTGAAGACAGAAATTGAGAAGGTATATAGCCTCGTTGCGTCCATAATGACAGATAATGTTCACGAGGTTCTAATCGTTCTAACCGCAGCGTGCAGCTCGTAATCATAACTCGTGATGATCGTGCACTTTTGTCCCTCTTACCTGACCTGACCTAAGCCGGAAGAAAATTGTCCATAAATAATGTACGAATAGCCGGTTTGACGTAAGCCGTGCTTTTTACTACAATTTATTACAATTTTATTATTGCGGTTTATATGTTTTATTGTTTTCATGCTATTTATGTTTTATGTAGTAAATATTTTATATGCAGAAAATTTGTTGTTCTCTTTTTTTTTTTATCACATTTTACTTTTGATAATTAATTTACAGTATTTTAGAAAAAAAAAATTTTTTTACCCTTAAAAAAAATTCTATTTTTCGAAAACAGATCTTAGAGCTTAAATATTTCTGTGTGAATAATATATATATATATATATCTCTGATAATTCTTTTACTCCTTTAACAAGAGTATAAATCTAAAGGCGATAATTTTGATCGATTGAAATTCATTTTAAAGCTATGCGATTTTCTTTTCCATTTCTAGATGAATCTAACAGAATTTAATATATTTTGATATTACTTGTATTTTTAACCTCTGTTTCTTCTATGCCGTATTAAGAAGAGAAAGATCTTAGATCATGTGGAAATACTAGAATGGATACATTGGCGGGGTGGGAGACGAGAAAAGCTTTACGCTTGAGTCATGCGTTGAATAAGTCATGAAAGATCCTAATGATAACCGCGCGATTTTATCATCGGCGAGAAACTGTGTGACTGCGCAACGAATGCGAATAAAGCGGATGAGCGTTGTTTCAAAATTTCGGATACTTTTTGCTACGCACGTAATACTTTTTTCGTATTTGATTTTTCGCACATTATAAATCGCACAGTTAATTCTTACTTTTCAAAAGTAAGAATTAATCTTTTTTTATTATGCACTTGTCTTCGCACCTTCAGCGTCCAAAATAGAAGAAATGTATTATGAAGGCCAAAAGGATTGAACTATATTTGAAATACAACATCTCTCGTTGAGAAAGACAGTCGTGAAGTTTTTCCGGTTTGCTGTCCCTTCGACGGATCCCAAACGAGACTTTAAAGCGCGATGAAAGTTTTATTGAGATAGCAGAGAGAGAGAGCGAAGGGAGAGGAAGGAACTTCCTGCGAGACTCCAAATTTTACGATCAACGAAGTTTTACCCTTGCCCCCGGAAAAAGCAAAACGACTCGTCAGCCAATGCTCGGTTTTTTCTCGACCCAAAGCTTTCCGGAGCGGGACAAAGGAGGGACGTGAATATATATAATATATGAGAAGTTGAATTGAAAATTTTATAGGACTAATACAAGAAATGCTGTTAGGTACAGCAAAAATAATTTTGGTGGAAAACTATCTCTAGTTACATCTTGAGCATAACTTTTGCATTGGTATGAAGAAGACATAAAACAAAGTTGTATAGAGAAACAGAAGAGGACGAGGAAGAAAGCTGGAGGAAGAGAAGGGGTATATACGAGGAGAAATAGCTGGCGCAATCACGTACGGAGTTCGAAAGGTCAAGATCAAGTTGCTGGGGGAGATGTGATCTAGAACCGCAGATACAGAGAGAAAGGGGGTGCTATACGAGCGTGGGAGAGAGCAGAAGAATAACGCTCTCCTGTGCTATCGACTTTAAAAATAAGGTGGCAATCGACCAACGCTTCTGTTTAAGTATACGCCATTTTTTTTCTCAATTTATGCTTTTTTTCCTCACTTTATAGACGTAACACGTAATGCTACGAAGTTAACTTAATGTGGCAAGATCACAGGATGTTCCATACATTCATCAGTGAATTTTGAGTCTCAGATTCTTTTTGTATATTCAAAATTATAGGAAACAGAGATAAAGTAGCACATTCCCTACCGAAGAGGACATGCATTTACCTCTAAATCCCTCGGGCATACGATCGAACTGATCTCAGGATTTGCTACTCCGAATTGAGGGAGTCTAATGAAGGCACGTGCGGACTCGCCTTTGTCGCTCACTAAGGATTTCGACACAACTAGAAACAGCTTAATTAAGCGAAACCAACATTACACAGCTGTCCGTACGCATCTATACGTGCCGGTGAATACTCTTGTGAGTGTATATTCAACTATACCGGGTGCTCTACGCAATGTATATCAAGATTTTTATGCTGCAATTTTTGTACATTATTAATTCGTTCACATGTTTTAATATAATATACTACTCAACAAAATTAAAGGATCACCTGTTCCACCCTGCAAAAACAGGCAAATTTCAGAATAGAATATAACTTTGTCAAAAATCGACGTATGTTTAAAGAAGCATTTTACAGTTTGAAATCTCTACTTTTCAGATCGCTACTTTAAAAAAACGGTCTTATTGATATTTTATGAAGTTACACAAACATAAATGAAGATGCATCAGATCTAAAAATTTTTTACAAAATCTGCAAAGTTTGGCGGTGCGAAACTAAAAATTGTACACAAATGTAGTTTACATCATTCGAAAGAACGAACCTTTACTTTTAATTTATTTTTTATGAAGCTCCGTATGATATTTTTTTCACCGAGTTATTGAATGTTGAAACAAATATGACCTTTTTGCTTTTATTTTATCTTGAAATTTGCTTATTTTTGCAGGGTGAAACAGGTGATCTTTTAATTTTATTGAGTAATATATTTTTTAATATAAATTATTTCTTATAGTATTTGATGTCATATTTCTGAAATTTATATTATAAAATATTTTTAACATACATATAATGTTACGTTTAATAAAATGAGATTGATGAGAGAGAGATTTTACAAATTTGTTTTAAAAATGTCAAATATTTCGTAAAAGTTGAATCGCGTACGTTTGTAAAAGATTGATATCTGCGTACGTAACATCTGATGATTATCAGACGACGTTAGCTGTATAAGAGCGCTGTTGAAACTAAAATACTATATTTTATATACAATAATTTGTTTTAGTTGCAGCACATTTTCTTCAGCAGTATTAAAATTACTTGGGATACTATTTTCTCGATTATTTTACTATGAAAGATTGACCTACAAAAATATCGTATTCTTAAATAATTATTTTGTTATAAATGTAAATATTTGTCTCCCGTTGAGTTTGGCACGGTTGAAATTATAACCTTGCGCGATTGACTGATAAAGTCAAAGATGAGAAACGGGAAAAGACCTTTCGTGAAAAGGAGCTTGTGGAGATCTGAGGCAAAACTCAACTTTAAATGGAATCCCGTTTTGGGAAGCTGCATACAGTTTAATTAAGCCAGACCCATTTCGCTTGTGTCTACAAACGGTATTTTGCAGTAATGCCTCTAGTTGCCTCTCTCTCTTCCTTTCCTTTCGTTCTATATCCGACCTCTCTATAGAGCGAGCGCGAGTTGAAGGAAGTCCAAGTTCGCCTAAGTCTCGACTCTCGAGTGTCCGTCCTAATGAATTGCTAAACTATCCCGAATCCCCCCTTAAACGAAAGCTCGATTTCCCTGAATGGTCGACCTTTCCTTCGGGCTTAATGCCCGATTAATCAAGGATACTAATTTTATCAAAAATTTGAGAGTCGAGAAAATTTCGTCGTTTAATAGTAATTTAGTAAAAAAAGCCGATTATAGTTAATTGGTTAATATTGAAGGTATTAAAAATTGGAGTTAATTTTTTATTATTTACTCTTGGAGTAATGAATAATGACTAATGGAACACAATTAATTGTTTTTTATATATTGTATATTGAATATTTTATTATTTGTTTATACAGCTTTATGCATTGAAAATGTTTGGTTACTTAATTTTATTTTGTGAGCCATAAATTGCGTTTGCTATTTTGAAAGTAATAAATTTTAATTATCCTTCCTGCCTGTCCAATATATCCAGAATATTTCGGTATCTCTTTGCAATATTTTATTGCTAGATCGAAGTAACTTTTAATTCTTTCCTTTTTTTTTTGTTTGAAATAAATGCAATATTTTAATAGAATATAAGTAACGAGAGAGAGAGAGAGAGAGGGGGGGGAGGGCGCTCCGCGAAATCTCCGCGCGAGTTCTCCGCGAATCGACATCGCGTGATGTCGTGCGGCAGAGGAACACGAGTTCCAGAAGAGACGAAGACGGAAAGTTCAATAAGCTCGTCCCCACGGGCAGAG
>NW_017276147.1:1347305-1353344 GCF_001594065.2 Cyphomyrmex costatus
TGTGTGTGTGTGTGTGTGTGTGTGTGTGTGTGTGTGTGTTTTGTGGAAGCAATAAATACGCGATTTTTGAGATAGCTAGATTATAGAACTAAAAATTATTATAATATATATAATTAGTACATAATTGTGCAGGACAAATAAAAGAACAATTTGATTTTCTAGAATCAGAACTAGATTGATGAAAATTAGTAAATTATACAGAAATCTTAGAATAAATAGATAAATGTTTACAATTCAATGTTACGAGAAATCATATTGTGTGGATATATAAATAATATAACTGGAATCAACATACACGGTAGCATAATTATAGACTTTAGAAATATTTTAGCATTGATAATCAATTGTGCAATAGAGCAAGGTAAAGATAAAAATAGAATGGAAAGGAAAAGGAAAGAAAGAAAGAAAGAGAAAGAATTAAAGACAAAGATGGGGATTAAGAGAGATAAGAGGATGAGAGACGAATATGAAACAAGGGGGATGATGATGCAGCAATGTAATGTAATGGGATGGATAGATAGACAGAAGAAAGGGGGTGGAGGGGAAAAGATATCGGAGCGGGAGGAGAAGTAAAGTTACGAGGCTGTTTACAGGCGGCTGTTAAAGCGATCTAACTCATGGCCGGCCATTGCTCCCGCCAGGCTTGGCTACACAACGCAACGTTATTCGCGCTTTATACAAGTCGCCTCAAGCGCAGCTAGTTCCATTTTGCAGCTAAATTGAGTAAATTGCTTAAATTTCAGTGTATCTCGAAATTCTCGATTAAAAGGGAAAGATATCAGATGTCTCGGAATCGTGGAATAGACAATGAGACAAACAGAGAATCGCTCGTTTTCCGCTCGGTAACTTTGCGGGCGAATTATCGACTAATATTCGACTGTTGCCGCTCGTTGCGTCTCCAAGGCATTCTCCCTTTGAGGGCAATCTTCCGCGTACGTACCCCGATTCGCGGGATCTGCCGTAACCGCGTCTTTGCCGAACTACCCCGACGACTCTGACGCGCGGAAATTCCGCGCGAAGTATTTATTCATCAGGGTAACCCCTACCGGTAAAGGAATTTCATAATGCCGCTGTCACACGCTGCCATTGATTGAAGGATCGCTTCTCTACTCTTCTCCTTCCTTGCCCTTCCCTTGTCATGACAAAAATGTTGTTGCTAATCGAAAATGGCGGGAATTGTGTGGTACTCTTGGAAAACGCGATTTGTACAGGAAGAGATACTCTTTCACGATATTTTAATTCTCTGCATTGAAAAAAATGTCTGGTTGGATTTATTAGAATTGTAGTTAAAAATGGACGAATTAGAATATTTTTTGATTAAATCTATTAGAATTCTATAGTTAAGATAACTGGAATTCTGATTGATATAATTTTTAATCAGATATTTTTCTCAGTATATGTATAAAAAAAAATAACTTGACAATAGCAGCTATTTTAATAGCTGAGTGTTTAGCTATAAGAGCTATCGCCTTAGTGTCATTGCTAAGTTTTGGCTATTACAGGTAAAAAGTATTTACTGTGGCATGAAACTTTATTAGCTAAAATTAAAAATATTATTAGTACAAGTAGCTGAAAAGGTGTTAGACATACATAAATTCCTTACTTATGCACATACATTACGGAAAATGCTTCGTCATATTACTTTAGTAGCAAAAATTTGTTGCTACAGCACATAAGTGCAAATAGCTAATAAATTTAGCTTTGGCATCAACAGCATTAGCTGTCTCTATTTTAAAGACACATTTTAACTGTATATTAGCTTTTATTGCTAATTTTTTTTCCGTGTGGCATTTGAGTTTTTTTTAATAAAAATGCAAAATGAAACAAAAAACTATCGAAGATTTTTATTTATTTAAAATTTTTATCTTAATTACAAGAATATGTAATGTTGGTTTAAAAGCATTAAATGACGATTGTCCTTAATAGTTCCATCGAAGGAAAATTATTCTAAAGATATTCTAAAGAAGATGATGATGACAGTATAATCAGTGTTACAGATATATCTCGATATACGTCGAGTACCTGCCTAGAGATATAGACGTAAGGCTATGTAGACAGAAACGCGTCTATTTACGGTTAAAACACGTCCACTCCGCAGCTCGTGGGACATAATACTCTTTGATGACGTCATTAAGCTAGAGCGGGCTTATTGTTTATCGTAAAATGTACGTGCAAACGCGTCATCCTGTTTCTGGATGGGTTTAAGCTCTATTCACATATATTATAAGATAAATTCTTTTCTGACGAAATTCCAGTGGTGGAAAAAAGGATTGAAGTTTAACAACTTATTTTTGAAAACGACAAATTTTCTTTTTCATTATTTTCTAAACTTCTGTTCTACTTCTCTGTTTTAATGTTTCATTTTTGTGTGAATTCACCTTAATTCAAAATTTCCATGGTCTCGTTCTTCCATCCATTATCGTCGTCGGAGTCTTTATTTTCCAGAATAGTGACTATAAAGTAGTCGTAAACTTATAATTAAATGCCGCTAATAGCACATGTGATATGCACGCATTCAGTGCGTGTCATCGAAAATGGACGTCTTTACCAATCCACTTTTCTACGATAATTAAGACATCTAAGAAGAGTTTTACGTTTTGTATAGTGATAATTGCTTAAGGCTAATAGAATGGTACATAAAAATGCAATTCAATTACTTATAATAAGAGTAATTTAATATGGAAATAGAGTTTCATTGCATTAATAAGAATTTTGATGAAAATGATTAAAATAAATCAGAATTTTTTGATTGAATCTATTTTAGTTGAGATAATGAGAATTCTGATCGATATGATCAGAATCTCCTGGTTTGTCTACCAAAAATTTTGCACAGTATAATACGCGAAAAAGTAAAAAAAAAGTTACAGTTGGTTACGGTAGTGTTTCTTTTTCTGTTACAGGAGAGCCCACCTTAGAACTTGTCTCGAGAAGCTGAAGCTGCTAGTGCCACTCGGACCTGAAACCTCAAGGCACACCACGTTGGGCCTTTTGACCAAGGCCAAGCGGTTTATCAAGGTGAGTAAATCAGTCAAATTGATATATAAAATTGATATATAAAATCAAAGTCGAGTTATTATGTTACAAAAGACAACAAAAATTCTCAGAAGAGAAAACGGATTATTCTTTCGTCTTGTTCGACAACTAAGTGATCACTTAGACTGAAATTTGAAGTTCTTCACATAAGAATGTCGTCTGCGACGGATTTACTTTGAAGAAACAAAGAGAAAACGAGAGGTTAAACTCGGAATTTGAGATATAAGAAGGAAACCCATTAGAAACATTGTTTCCTGGTTGAAATAGGTTCAGAAGGGACAAATGAGCGGAGGAAGGGCTACACGGTGTAAAGAAAGGCAGAGCAAGGTGTTGCAGCAAACAGAGTGGCGATACACAATAGATGCGTAGTTAGTAAATTACAGACTGCCAGGGACAATGACGTGCGTACCGAGTAAGCGCGGCGCTCGCGCGCGCGTGTGCGTGCGTGTGTGTGTGTGTGTGTGTGTGTGTATGTCAGAATTTCCACGCAGTCTACAGGGTGACGCGGATAGAAGCGCAATGATTCGAACAGGTGACGAAGGCGCGTGTTCTTTGTTTCCTCGAATAAATTGTTCTCGTAAAACGTACTTAAAATATTCACCATTCACGCGCGCGTGCATTATGTTCTAGCTATGTATTCTCGAGGTGTACTCTTAAGGAGACTTTCTCGCCATTTACCTGATTTGTTTTGCCTCCTTTCTCGAGACGTAGTCTTCTCTTTAAATCTTTCCTTGGTAATATTAAAAAAAATGTTATGACGCAGAAGTGTTGTCTTCCAGATGCAATCTTTTTTCCTTCTGTTTCTAAAGTTTTTTTTAATTTATAAAAGAGATGCAATAATTAAATTACTTGCTAATTTAATATGCGATATTATTACTCTAGTTTGATTCATAGTTGGGTTTCAAAACTGAAAAAGATTTCAGACTGCAGTTTGCAGAATTGAATATGTATATAAGTTAACATTGTATAAAATACTTAAATATTAAGATCCACTTTGAAAATAGGATTATTTCTTTTAAAATATACTATACAAAAAATTTCGGCAGCAAAAATGTGTAAATCATTAAATGATATTTATAATAATAACACGATAAATATAACAAGATTAGAAAATATAAATAGGTAATCAAAAGATCATCTAGAAGTTGTCGAAAAATGCAAAATATCGTTTTGTGATAAACGTGCGTAAGAAGTCATTTATTTTACAATGCCGGTGTAATTTTTTCATCATCTATTCTATTACGATCCGAGCGCTTGTATTCAGGGCACCCTATAGAATGGCAAGCAGCAGTGCGTATCCACCGTTCATTCGTGTATGCATAGTCCGCGTGGGAGACTCAGCGTGTACATCAATCTGACCTGCGGGCACCTGTGTATATTATGTGCCTGCGTTAGGTAGGATAAAAATGTTCGTCCGCCATTTGAGGAGGAAAAGCTGCCACGCGTAATTTAAGAGGATATCTGCAAACGCAATAAAGATCGCACCAATATCGGAAAATGATAAAGCATCGTAAAAGAACGATTTTAACGCGATATATAACGTTTGATTGTCGCATTCATTTTATAATGTAAGAGCTGTTTCACGAAACAACTTTTTTTTTCCGGTATTTAATGCTTCATATAGTAACTTCCTGATCAATTTGACAACGACAGTAGGGTTGAGATTAAATGATTAATTATGGGGCAGAGTTAAGAAATTCCGTAAAGCGGAAAGTAAGGAGAAGGATAAAGGAAAGGATATGGATTGAAAAGAAACAGAATGGGTTGAAAAGAGGAACTAAATAGAAGTTGAGAAGATAGCGATAAAAGGAACTGAGAAACATGAAAGTGTCGTTTCTGTAGTGGCGGTTTACACCCTCGCGAGGAAGTAAGACATGAAGGATGAGGTGGAGGGGTTGAAGCGATTCGTATTTTGCAAGGTTGGCGGCGTGTAAGTCTTCATTTGTCCGCCTTTGAACTTTTTCCTTTTCGTTTTGCCTGGTCCTCATGATTCTTTTCACACTTTGGTTAGACGTTTCTGTCACTAATTATTCTATATACGCTTTTTTTGTCTCATTCGTTTACATTTAGGCTATGTATATAATAATGAATAGATATAAAGAATAGGAAGAATGGCTTGAAACTTTTTTTATTTATGATCAAAAGTATGGGATATTGCAGTAGCAAATTTTTTAATTTTTGCGCTTGATATAACTTGATATAATTTTATTAAACGTAAGTAAATGCTTAAAATATTTTCAACTTTTGTGGAATGTGGAAAAATAATTAAAAATAATATTAAATCGAGAAAAACTCGATTTTTACTTTATTATCATAAAATATTATTAAAGACTTTTTCAAACATGTTTTTCAAAACTTCAAACTGTTCTTTTTAAATGTCATGGTATTTTTTTATCTATATAGTATATATTATCTAGATGTGTAGAAAAAGCCATTTTATGTTAAACAATTTTATGATGGAAATGTGACCTCCATTAAGCATTAACATTAATACGTGACACAAAACATTGCAACAATTTCGATGTCAATTATACATGCATTGCAACCAGCATCGACCGATACAAGGGTATATTAAGTTAGCACCCCAACTATAGTACTCAGGAGTTCTGATTAGAGTTCCCACTTCCTTTTGACGAGACGAAGAGTTCCCTATAATTAATAACAAGAGTTCCACTCAATAAACATTTTTTTTTACATTTTTTTAGAATGGAGTGCTAACTTTTTATCGAATTTCGAGGTGGAATAGTTCTGAGCGGCTTAATAGCTTCAATTTGCAATTGCCTAGAGTTCCTGATATGTAAAAAAAAATTTTGAATATTAAAAAAAAATTAAAAATTTTTGAAAAATTAATTTTTAGATACAATAGTTCTAATGATAATTTCTGCTTCTTTTTGACGATACGAAGAGTTTCTCTATGATTTTTAATGACATATGCGCTTAATAAACATTTTTTAATAATTTTTTAAAAATGGGGTGCTAACTTTTTAACGAAATTCAAGGTCGCAT
>NW_017276147.1:1353703-1399693 GCF_001594065.2 Cyphomyrmex costatus
AAAAATTATTAAAAAATGATTATTAAGCGCATATGTCATTAAAAATCATAGAGAACTCTTCGTATCGTCAAAAAGAAGCAGGAATTATCATCAGAATTATTGTATCTAAAAATTAATTTTTCAAAAATTTTTAATTTTTTTTTTATTATTCGAAAATTTTTTTTACATATCAACTCTAGACAATCGCAAATTGAAGCTATTAAGCCGCTCAGAACTATTCCACCTCGAAATTCGATAAAAAGTTAGCACCCTATTTTAAAAAAATGTTTATTGATTGGAACTCTTGTTATCAACTATAGGGAACTCTTCGTCTCGTCAAAAGGAAGTGGGAAGTCTAATCAGAACTCCTGAGTACTATAGTGGGGGTGCTAACTTAACATACCCCCGATACAATTGTAAATGGTAAGAGAGTGAACCGAGTCTCACTTCTGGAGGTCGGTCGATTGGCTTTATGGGGGGGGTACACTCCGTTTGACGCTTTTCTTAACCTTGTTTTATCTCCGTTGTAAATTCATATCGAATAAAACGGAAAACACGAAACCAGGAAATTTCCTACCAGCGCGATGTCAGTCGCGCCATAAACACGCACACGCAAATATATCGCCTGTTGTGTGATGCCCTAATCTGTGATTAGGTGATTTCGCCGCGAAGCTACTTCCTTACCTTAATGCCATCCATCCTTAGAGCGGCGTTTATTTTCAGCTATCTTACTGCTCCAAATTTTTTCATTACGCGAACATGTCGGCCATAGCACACAAAAAATTAAGCAGTAAAACATAAACTATAAACGACTTGGCCAATTACAATGGAGATTGTAAGGAGGCCATAATGTAAGCAGTAGCAAATCCAACATGTTGATTTTCTTATTTTTTACGTCTTATTGTTTAAGTTTTTCTGCTTGCCATAGCTCTAATAATTGCGAGATTATTAATCTTAATTGCTAATCTTTGTCATGTTAAAATTTTTTAAGAATGATATATATATATATATAATTTTAGATTAATGCTTAAGCTTTGAGAGACATCAGATTTAAAATTTAGCAATAGCAAAATTCAAAATTTTTTAAATATAATAGAATCGGAAAATTGGAATTTCGAAAAAGTATCAGTTTAAAATTTAAAACTTAAAATTTTCCATTTTAAACGTTCGTATGGAAAAATTTACAGAACCGACAAATCTACGCATGTCAAATACTACGCAGTGAAATACACATTTAGTTGCATTCGATTATTTCCTGTTCGGTGATTTGCACCGGAATTGGTCGGCCTCTTCTTGGTAAGCGTTCGCTGTTGCGTTACGAAATAGCATGCTGTGTACAATACAAAGGAAACCGATTATCGGCCGATTCTATTGGCAACTCTCAAAACAAAAACGAAATGATATTTAATACAGTGTAATAATATATACAAGTTAATTAAATTAAAACTTTTTATGTATAAGGAATAGATCGCACTTTCCAACATATCGTAATTAAATCGAAGCGATAAATCATAAATAAATATGAAGTATCATAATCATGAAGATTATGAAACTAAAAATTAATTATTTATATTTTTATATTTGCTAGCTAGTACCGTAACTGTTACTATATAATCGTAATTGTTAGAAAATGTATTACAGTGTATACATATATAATGTTATATTACTATGTATATACAGTATTAATATATCGCTTACTTGCTATTAAAACGGGAACATAAAGAAAAATATATTTTTATTTCTTTGTAATTAATTATTATACATCAAAATTGTATTTTAAAATTAATATTACAAAAATTATATTTTATTAACAATTTAAAATATTCAAACTTTTTTTGAAAACTTTATTTTTTGAATTGTATTGTATTGTAGCAAATGAGCGATCTCTCTATGAATATACATACAATGTTAGATATATAAATATGATATGTATATATTATATATATAAATATTATTTTTTAATTACATACATTCTTAATTAATATCATATATAAATTATATTATATTTATGTTACACGTTATATGTACTATATGTTAGACTGTACACACGTACATTATTAAAATGTTATTATTTTAAACTATATGATATCGCGACCATGTGTGATGTCACATCATCTGATTATAGAACTTGGAGGACCGCGAGCGTAAGCACACCATACACAAGGAGCAGCTGTCGCGCGAGCACAGGTTCCTGAGACGGCGGCTCGAGCAGCTGACGAACCAGACCGGCCTCCATGGCCTTCATGCGCTTCATGGCCTCCACGGGCTCAGCACGAGCGCGCCGACCGGCTCCGTCGCCGCTGCCGCCTCCGCAGCGATGCTGTCCAATAAGCGGCGTAGTATCTCTGAGTGCTCCCTGGGCACGGCGTCCACCAGCTCGACCGGAAGCTCCAGTAACTCGGACAGGTCTGCAGGTAGCCCATCCATCTCGGAGTCTGGTGAGTACTGCAATGAGATTATCATTAAATATGTTAAATTGAGGGTGCTTTTCTCTTCCGACGGAACGTCTTTACATCTCCTCACAGTCTTTCTTTCTGCCTTACTCTTCCAGTAGTCTCTTTTACATCGCCCGGATGTAGAAATATTGGGTTCATGTTTTATTAAATTTTTAACAAAGAGCTCTCATGTTTTATCAAATTAATTGAATTCAGAACAATGAATTCTATATATATATACACACACATCTTAATAATAATGCCATAATAATATAAAAGTACAGAACGTATACTTTCCTGTAAAAATAAAAAAAAAATATTTTAATTAAATATATAAATAATGCTCTTTGCCCTTCTTCTATATTAAATACTTTGTTTTATACTTATAGAGCCTTATAACGTTGATTATTAATAATGAAATTATTTGCAATTTTTATTCATTACTTTTAATTATTAGAAGACGTTTCTTACAAAAAGTTTTGGAAGTGAAAAATTTAGAATGACATTTTATATGTAATAATCTAATAATTATATTTTTTAACATTACAATTGTAATTGAACATAGCAATAACTTATGGCAGTTCTTTCCCTACAAAAATCTTCGTATAGTTTATCATGTTTCTAATGCAAAATTTTCAAAGAGGATTTGCGCCAGCAACTCCATCTTCTTTCTTAACTAGCTTCATTCCGTTGATTAAATCTTAATCGTCACGAGTCGGAATTAAGATGGAAAGCAGTACGATAGAAGCCACGCGGATTACTCTATTTACATCGTAAAATCGAACGAATAAATCTATTTAATTTCCCGAAGCGTCATTGTTTAAGCACGGCGTACAACATGCATATAACAAACATGTAAAATATACACAAAAATACAATAATTATATCATACTTCTGTTAAGCTGGTCCTACATTTTCAAAATTTGAAAAAATAAATTGTAATATATATCTGTACTCATATATTTCCGAGCTTTTCTCAGCGTAATTTTTATAATTTTCTCTTATTTCAATATACAAACCAAATAATACATAGAAAGACAACACAATATATCTCGATTGTTAATATAATTTTTTATTATCTAACAATTTGGGATTATATCGTATTTATCTGGATAGAGTTTTCAAAATTTAGATCTTGTCTACGTTGGGACACCACCACGACGACGTGCATCGCAAAAATGCATTCGCCACCGCATGAAATATTGCAGCTTGCAGGGGTGGATGAGTTTTCCAAAGGAGTTCCTGGAGTAAAAAAAAAAGAGGTCGAGCTAGCGGAAGGCGAAGGAAATCGGAAAATGTCGGGGGTGTACGCGCGGGGGTTGGACGTTGAAATTGATGATCCCGCGGGAATATCTCCGGCGAAGCACTTATCATAAGTCACGTGTGCCACACCGGCTATTTTTCGAAAGCCACCTCGAATTTGCCGCGCTTTCTGCATCGGAATAGTGGAATTTATCGTAACTTTTTTATTTCTATTATTAATTATTTTTTGTTAATTATTTATAACGTTAAATATACACTAAAAAACTATTAATCCAATAAAAAAAAGTACATTTTAGTATATACCTTTAATTAAAATTAATGTTTTAATTAAAAGTTTAAAAAATTAATTCAACTTTTTTTACTTAAAATTAATCATTATACTATTTATATGTATCTATATATGTACTTTTCTTATATTAATAATATTCTTGATATAAAATCGTGCATTTAGATGCATGTACCACTATGATTGCAGAGCAATCATGTCTCCATTACGAGATATGTTCACTCTGGTGAATCCGGCTTTACATTTATGGACTCAAATAGAATGTGTGTTTTGCGTTGTAGCAATCTGGGGATAAGGCACTCTCTTCCACATAAACATACACATAAACACGCATATACATATACTCGTGGAATTATTTCAGGACGATTTCCTCAGGCACCTTAATGTCGTGAGATTGTTGCGCTTAGCTAAATTACCAAACGTGATAAGATCCCTCTTTAAGATTTGCTGTCCCTGCCATTAGTAACGGATCCTTGTCGTTTGCACGATACCGCTGTAGCTAAATGTTGTAGTTGGATACTAGTCATACAAAATATATTGAAAACTTAATATTTGATCTTCTCCAAAATTTGGATTTATGATGATGAATTATATATTTATTTTCTATAGTCATTAAATGTAGATTAGAAGCACTAAGAATATGAAAAGAGTGATCGGCTAAAGCGGGATTGCATTGCGAGAGAACTGTTGAAAGATATAGAATTGAGAGAAAATAAATAGCAGAGAGAATTACGATACGTACAGCGGAATTCAACATGAAACAGGCTGAGTATTTCTAAGCAAAGAACAAGAAGTGGGAAAGGAAAGAGAGACTCTTTGACAAGTTAAATACGCACACATGTCTGTTGTTCCCGTAAAATAATCATGTCTAACATGTACAGACTCTCTTCAGTTCAAAGTAATCCTTCAGACAAACCCTTCCGTACTTGTGTCCCATAATTTCTCTCGAATGAAATGAAAGCAAATATAAAATGCAGTATGATTTAATTGCAGTTTGTTGTGAATAGATTATACATTAACAAACATACATGTAGCCAATAAACCAAACTTTTTAACAAATTAAAAATAATATAGTAATATTTTAATTGTTGGCAGTTAAGTTAATCAATGATGTATCAATCGTGTCCTTATTGTGTATTTAATCCGAAAATACTTAATAAATTTGGAACAATTACTATAACATTCTTGTAATATTAAATTCACTTTTATTTTTCACGATTATTTTTCAAATTAACAATTATTAATCCAAATAGTAATGAACTGATGATGTCGTTGAATAATTGTGCTCAAAATAAGAACTTTTTGATATTTAACAGCGGTGATAGAATTTTATTTAATATTTTGAACAAATGAAAAGAGAAAGATGGATTGTAGAAATCCTATGAAAAGACGAAGATAAACTGAAATTAAAAAAAAATTTTACTAGTTTGGAGAATATAGATATTAGAAAAATAACGAAAGAATACAATTCATCTGAATAAATAATTTATTTGTGTTCTGAACAATTGCATCCGTTTGCACTTTTATTCGATATTTTCAAATTTGTGAGAGCGAAGCAGGGACGGAAGTGATAAAATTACAAAACTATTTTAATCAATTTAGGAAGTATATTAGGATAATAATATGCAAGAAAATAATCTACCTGAATGAATTATTGATTTATTTTTTAAATAATTTTGTAAGAAAATGTAACCCGTTTGATATATTTAAACTTATAATAGCGAAGAGAGAGAAGATAGGCCGCGAGTATAAAATTATAAAACTATTTTAATCAATTTGAGAAATATAATAGAAAAATAATGAAGGAAGGCAATTCATCTCTCTCTGAATCATTTATTTATATTTTCTAAATGATTTTCTGAATGATCCGCTGTCGTATGTGAACTTATAATTGCAGAAAGAGAAGGAGTGATAAAACGAGAAACGATAAAAGGAGAACGAGAAGAGAGTGATAAAATTATAAAATTTGTTGTCAATATCATACATATTTCACGACTGATAGTCGCAAACGTCGCAAAAAAAATTGACCCCGGAATTTTTTTGGATTTGAAGTACTTTAAAAGTTTTCATATAAACTTCGCGCTGCGCGCAGGCGATTGTATATCTCTCACGCACATCACGCGACTAAAGAAATACTGACCGGTGACTATACCACGTGCGCGACGTTACTTATCGCAACTAGGTTGAGACGCGTTCGAGACTTAATCGGAACCGCGACGACATGTATAAATAGACTGAGATAATCCGTCCGCCGAGCAAAGCCGGAAGTTGGCGATTTAGAATTGAGAGAGATACAGTTTGCGGAGGTTTATCTGTCCCTTTCTACCTTTTACAGCAAGACGTTATATCGATGTTAATCATGATTCAAAATTATATAGACGTAAATAACAATTTAGTTAATTTGGAATTGATAATTGTATTGTGTCTAATATTGGGGTCCACCTGAAATGTCCGCATCTTCTTTCGCATTCCGCGAAACTTCGTTCGAACGAACCAAGAGTTAATTATCGCGGTCGTGACGGATATTATTGTTATCTGCCGTCAACTGCCACCTTCCCCTCTCCCCGCCTTTCTTCTTTTCCATTTGTTCCTGATAAACGCACGGACACGCAACAGGGTTGCACCGTACTGTTTGTTGTTACCGTGTGATAACGAGAAATGATTAACTAGGAGGAAAACGTGACGCGCGACTTATTTTTATTCTCTCGAAATATTGAAATTTATCCCCGTATCAGGGAGAAATGGCCGAATGCATCGAATGTCTCGCGTGTTTTTTATGTCTCACGCCGTGGAATGAGGCGGGAAGAGGGAGGAAGTGACGAATTCGGTGATACCAGGGGTGCGCATGACATTGGTTTTAATGAACTCTTTTGCTCGCCACTCGTGTCACCCTTAAAACCGCCGCTTTAATCAGTGCCTCTCAAATCTCGCCATTCTATGTTCATCACCCACTTTCAACAATTAATATTCATCATCAATTAAGAAAGACATTTCTTCTAGTAAATATTACATATACCTTAGCTTATTTCACATTTAAATCCTAAAGCTTGTGTCAAATTTGAAAATTTGTGGTATATTGTATTTTTAATAGATTACAAAAATTTATTTGATATTTTATATTCCAATCTCTCTGGACGTGGTTTTATTTGTTTATCACTCTATTTGTGGATTGTATACTTTCCACTTGTGTTTTGAGCGCCACTGTCACCTGGACAGGTTAGCGATGTCGAGGACGCAAAAGGTAGAGGGGTGAGAAAGAGGGAGAAGTGGGTGGTGACGAGGGCAGATCTGGTTCGCTTAGTGTGACGAGAATAGAGGCATGTTATTGATTATGGAAAAATACCCCTGGCTCAGAGCGCCGCGAGTAGTAAGGGGGGGGGGAGGGTAGCTAGCAAGTGTGGTCGACACCCCCTCGTCTTCTTCGAGCCGTGCCTTCTAGCGGGTGTCATGGCTACTGTACACCCTGCAGTCTCTCTATCATGTTCCTTCGTTTACCCTTCCTTCTCTTTACTCCTTCCTTTGCACATCATCTCTCCGTCTGACGGTATGGCGTCATAATAACGGCGCGTCCTTGTCGGCACTCGTCTTGCGAGTATTGGCCAGACGGTGCGTGCAGTTGATGCGTCTTCTTACGTCACGAGAGCGCGTTTGATATGGGGAGAATGGTACTATTTAAAACGACCTACTATTTAAAATGCTTTATATATCTTATAACTCACTCGTATAAACTTTCGGTATGCCACTAAGAAATTTTTTTTGTGTTACTAAGTTTACAATCAAATTCGATTGGACGTATTCAGTACGCATTGGCGCATATCAAAATCGTCGTGCACAAAAATTAAAGATGTGTGTTTAATAGTATAAATATAAAACCAAGTTAAACCGTGAAATCTTCGATACACACATTTTAATGTCTATCATTAACCTGAAGGCTGCCGGGAAGCCGATATATCGGCTCGGCCTATGATATGAACTTTGTATATAGTTGATACATGATACAAGACAAAAATTTGGCCACTTTTAAAGGACGGTTTAATATCTCAAATCCCGGTAGTCTAAAGGTTAAGTAAAATATATTATTTTGAATTATTTTACATAATTTGAAGTATTTGCATTCTTTTTTCATTTTTGCACTTAGATTAATCAGTGTACAACGGCTTGAATATGTACCAGTGCGCACTAATGCGTCCAACCGAATTCATTACAAGCTAAACTAAAGCTATTAAGCTTTGGTTAGAATCTTTTCAATCGTTTATGAGTAAGCATCTTAGAATGATCTGGAGTGAACTCTCTGTGACAAGTGGATCATTAATTACTTGTATTGAATACGATTTTTTATGTTCTACTTTGTAGAAGGCTCAAAATTGAGCCGAAATATATAAGCTCGAGATTATAATAAGTTTTTTTTTTAAATATTATCCTTTTACTTTGCGTATCAATTTCCGCGATCGACTCCTAAATACCTACCCTTTTTTATTCCATTTTTATAAGTTAGTTTAGAATGGCCGGCTTATGCTTCTAATTGATTGTATTTGTTTTTAATCTTTTCGGATTCTTTTTTTTTAGACACTTTGAGTAAATTTGCAATTAAAAAATTCAACGAATCGCTTGAAAACGAAGCAACTTTGACAGATTTATGAATGGATGCCAAATATGATATTATAGAAACGCTTAGAATTTAATTGAAAAGACAGAGGAAGGGTAGGACTTCTTCAGAGGAAGACGATCTTCTCGCTACTATTAATTAATCTCTCGTGATAAATGTTAAACTGGCTGCCATCTTGAAAGATTTTAGATGCGCAACCAGCTGCGCGTCGTAATAGTAGCAGATACCGATGCATAAATTTTCACTAATTTTTCGTTAATCTCTCTTGGAGCTAAACTCGATGTTTGATTTTCGTGGTATATGTGACTTATTTGTTCGTTGCATTAGATGCGTAAACGAAAGATTATTTTGTCATCAATCTCTCTTCCAAGTTATAACAATACGGAATCTGTTCTTTTTGTTGCAGATGAAGTGGATGTGATTGGTTACACGAGCAATCAATCGGACACCGATGATCATAGTAGCGTACAGAGTAGTAGCGACAGTGGTGTCGCCATGTCCACCTCCAGACTGACTCTTTCCGAGATGATGGACAATCTTTAGGTATGTATACAGATTAATTTGCGTCTTATGTAGATTGGGCTTTAGAGCACATCAGTGCAGAATAATGTAGATAATCGAATTTGCTATTTGAAACAAAAGCATAAAGAAATTTTCTTTCGAAATCATATTAATTTAGATGAATGAATCGATTGTCCAAATTAAAATAGATTTTACAAACTTAATTGCATAAAAGCAGAGAGTTAGCTGTAATTGATTGCATTCTATGATGAATAAAACACTATATGCTAAATGCGGGAAATCCGTTACTAGTGTAACGGACGTAAATCACCAAAGGGATAAAAAACGGAAGATAGGATGACAAGAGTTGAGGAGGAAGACAAGGGTGGTGGATGTTGGGCAAATAAATTCTCACATTGCTTCCTCTGCGCTATTTGCAGACAAAGAGGCGGTGCGATGCGATGGCGGCGAAAGAAGAAACGATTGAAGAAGGAAAAGGGAAAAGGATAGGGGATAGGAGATAGAGCGAAAGGAAGAAGATCCATCGAGGCGTACGAAAATTGACGGCGCGCGAAATATCGACTCATACACACATTACATATATACACATAAAATGCACATTTAAATTCGTACTCAATACAACTTTGTCCTTCCAAAATGGCCTGACTGGCAAAGCAACGTTGAAGAAGAAGAAGAAGAAGAAGTGTTTTAGATACCATTCGACTTGGCGAAGATCTTCAAAAAACTGAATAAATTAAAAAAAATCAATTATGAAAGAGGTACGAGATACTTGGATTACCAAGGCTCAAAGAACATCAATTGTAACGCAAGAAGAAGAAAATAGAAGAAACGAAGTTATCTTTGATATCATTTCAGTTCTAACCTATTATAAAAAGGAGAAGAAGTCTTCAATACTTTCATTGAATATTGCGGAGAGAGATAAATGACCTGGAGAAAAAGAGACTAATGTAAAACTGAAAATGGAAGAAACGATCCATTCTAACAATATGGAAACGGGTAGAAAGGAAAGGATGTATAAAATATAAATATCATCAACTAAGAAGAACAACATTTGGAAATATTGATCGGAGAAATTAATAAGAAAATAAACCAGTTGTTTAAAAAAAAACTGTAAATGCAAATAGGAAGATTTTACAATTTCTGAAATTGCAGTAAAGTCTGGTATATTATGCATTCAAAAGAAAATAAAGGAAAAACAACTGGAACAAAGAAAGATGAAAGAAACGAAATAAAAGAAGAAAAATTAATCTAGACAAGAAGGCAAATAATTTGGAACAAAGGTAAAGAGTTAAGAAGAAGTGAGAAGGGAAGAAGAGAAAAAAAATGGGAAAATTTGACAAGCAAAAAATCAGCTACTTTTTGAAAAGTTGATGTCGAAAAAAGGAATAGAAGTATGAAAAATAAGAAAAAACGAGCAGAAAGGAAATGGAAAAAAGAGAAGGTAACAAAAACAACTAGAAGAGTATGAAAAAGAAGATTATTGTAAATTATCGAGAATTGACGTGAAATCATAGCAGCATTGTATATATTTTTAAGAACATACAGATTTATTAAGACAGCGTGGATGTGCAAGAGGAAAGAGTGAAAGGGGGGGAGAGAAAGAGAGAGAGAGAGAGAGAGAGAGAGAGAGAGAGAGAGAGAAAAAAAAAGAGAGAAAAAGCGCACGCGCGCGCGCATGTGTGTGTGTGAGAGAAAGAGAAGCAAAAAAGGTAAATGAAAAATGGAAGGTATGGTAAAAAATTCTTCGCTCCGTTGCAGGCTTAATCTTAAACTCTTGAAATAAATAAAATGAAAAAGTAATTGACCATTTTGAGAATCGACTATTGAAATACGCGCCTCTTTGGTTTAGCTTTACATAAACTGATAAAACTATAAAATTATTCTTAGAAATTTGTTTAAAAAATTTTAATTTATTAATTAGTTTTATTATTTTATATATAATACGCAAATTTATTCATAAATAATTCCAAATTTTTCAATCATTTTCATTAAGCAACGTTTAAAATAAATTTTAGAGTTTTTATAGAAAAGATTGACTAGAGAAATAGAATAAAACAGAATTTAAAAATAATTTAAAAAATTCAATTAGTTTAAAATTATTTTGTGAAACGAATTTCTAAGAGAAATTTATAGTTTTATCAAAATTATAACTACAAAAAAATTTATCTTATAAAAATTATAAAATTATAAAATTAGTCAATCAAGAAATTCGGAAGTATTTATCCGGAGCAATCCGCCTAGTTTAAAATGATAAAATTATTAAAGTAATTTGTAATATATCAAATAAATTATAATAAAAATATTTTATAAATTTATTCATAAAATTGTTTATTTAATTTGAAACTTAAAGATTATATGCAATATTTGGAATTTAACTATAATATGTTAAGATTATAAAATATGAAATTATTTTTATAGTATAAAATTATGTGTATAAAAATTAGAATTACTTAAAAAGATTACATAAATTATTTCAATAACATATAAAATCATTTCTGATATTAAATCGCGGATTACTTTCATTGAATGTTATTTACATAATTATACAAACATTAAACAAAGAAATAAACTTATAAATAAAAAAACCCCGCGCCGTCATATATTTGCAAAAGAAATTGAATTTTCATAAAAATCATTACCGCGTAACGTAAAGAAATATAAGAAGGGAAAATGTTTAGAGAATGAAACGACGGACATGATAGACAAACGGCTAATTTCTTGATGAATAATGAATTGCGATTAATTAATAGATAACAACGCAAATTCACACAGAACACAAAAAACAAATATACACACGCATATGTATACATATAGTTAAGTAATTATTATTCTAATTAAGCGAACAAGCAAAAAGTATAAAAAACAAAGTATAAAAGCAAAAAAAGTGAACTGATAATTATATTATGGCATAAGTGACGTTTCATTACAAATATATATACATATATATGTGTGGTGTGGGTGTGTGTATATACATGTATATATATATACACACACACACACTTATACATATATGTATGTACACAAAACACACACACACACAAAATATATAGAGTGTCCCTTATTTATATATGGAGAAATAAACATAAAGAAATAAACATAAAGTGATTTCTCTTTAGAAAACTTGTTAAAAAAAATTTGTTATAAAATAAACTAAAAAATAAACATTGAATAAATGCAATTTGTGAATATGCAATAAAAGTCAAAAACAAGAAATTTTAAAATCTAAAGATTTTTCTATAAAGTCATTTGTTACAAACGAAATAATAGATTGCCGAATGTGCAATAGAACAGTTAAAATGAAAAATTAGAGATACATGGGACGCTCTAATATATACATACATTCGAAGAGTACAAATTCCACAAATCCCTCATTGGGTGTTCTCGGGGCTATTATCATCTTTTTATGTGACGCGTTTTTCTTTTCACGATCTTGGACTATTCCTAGATCATTCGTGAATGATCTACGAAGCGAACAATTAGATTGTGAATTGAAACCGATACAATTTCGCCGAGTTTGCATTTTGATGCTAAAATAATTCTGTGAAATGTGAAATTGTATTGTGCATTTTCTTAGTTTTGGCAAGATATCTTTGAAAATAATTTTTTTTTTATGTTAAAAAATGTTATTTCAGATATGATAAAGAAATCTAAATTGTTGGAAAATGTTATACTATTTTAATCTACATATTATATACATATATAAATATTATGAGATTGAGCTTAACGAAATTATACCGGTTTCAATTTCTAATTCAAAATTGTATCAAAAATCGGAAACGTTCTTGACTCAAAGGACAAAAACGAAAAAGTCCTTTTGTAAAATTGGCATTGAGCGATAGTTTAATGAATAGACTGATTACCAAATATAAACGGATGATCTCTGAAGACCGACGCTAATTTGTAAGTTGAAGATAAATGTTTTTGATGAGCATATTGTGGAAAGTGATCTGTTGCAAAATATGTGTTATCGGTTAACCCTTTAACTTTTACTCCTAATAATAAAAAATACGCCTAAAAAATACGCAAAATAACTGGAAAATATATCGTTGAAATGCAAAAACAATTTATAGAAAGTTTAAATTGAATATTTCTTTTTACCATATTACGTGTTAATAAATTTCTTCATCTGACTAATAATAGAAAACTTAATTGTTTTAACTTTTAATAACTGTTTTTAGATTGGGGATAATCGATATTGACAAAACATCAATACCAAAATTTCTGCAATACCAAAAGAATACAACATTTTTTAAAAATAATAGACGTTTAATTTTATCAAATATGATAAAATTGCGATCTGTATGAGATATCTATTTTGTGACTTTTTGTGAAAGAATCTACAATATAAAAATATCCTACCAGATTTTTTTATATGTAGATACAAAAAGCGTATTATTCTTTACATTTTAATTTTATTTGTATTATTTTGCTTTAGTTACTTTTTTGATTTATTATTTTTTATACGTTTCTATACGTCTCTTTTGTTTTATTTAATTTACTATGAATTATTGATTTCTTACCGTCATATTCTTGACACAGTATTATACTATTAATGTAATATAAATAAAGTAAAATTGATTGATTCAAATTCTAGTGATATTTAGTATTAAACATTAAAATCTTTAATAAGAAAGTTGAAATTTGGAAACTTTATTAATGTAAAATTAAAGAAAAATGAAACTTATTTAAAAAATTAAGGAATTCTCTTATTAAATTTAAATGTTAAAAAATTCTTTAATATAAAAATAATTTAATTTTTCTATTTATTATCTTTATTCTATACAGTATTATATAATAAATAAATATCTTTTAAAACAATAATATAAATTAATTGAAGATAATTGCACATATTCTAAAATAATATAATATTCAAATATCAGAATCAAAGATGAAAAATCGATATTTATTGGATATTATGGAATCTAAGGATCTAAAAAAAAAGATCGAAAATCTCAAATGTAATAATAACATAAGCTATGATAGTTTTTATTGTTTAATATTAGGTACTTTTTGACATCGTAAATTGATTTAAATAATTTTAATTCTGATCTTTATAATTTTTATTTAGAGATTTTTGACATTTTGAAGCTCAGCATAAATATTAAGCATTAAATTGAACGATAAACTTCACGCAATATTGACAATTAAATTCGATTCAATTGAATATTATGGAAACATTTAAAATATTAACAAAGATTGCAAACAAAATATTAAAAAAGGATTTCATTTGTTTCACTTTTTTAAGCTGAATATAAGTTAAAGGGTTAACTGTTAGGGATAGTAATTGGATTAATAGACGAAGGACGTAAGAAATACACAGATACATCTCGACAAAAAAGAAAACGAAACAGCAGCCAATGAGAGAAAGATAAATGTCAGGAAATAAAATTGTGAAGATTTACAAGGTCAAATCCTGCCGGAAAAACGACCAAGCCGAGTGAAATATTTTCAGCGAGGCACACCGCGAGTTTTAATATTAAATCGAATATTGATTGTTGTATCAACAATCGCCTATAGCTATATTGCAATCATATTGGTTGTTGCACGAATCTATCGCGGTGAATACATCATAATTATGAATGGCGGGCTTTGATCGCGGTAAATGTGTATGATCCTGCGTCTATCTTTCGGCATAAATTCGCAATTTTAATTTTAATTTTTTTTAGATCGTAAACATAGTTTTATATCGAAATTATTTTATGTAGTATTTACTTTAGTATGATTTGAAATATTTTTTCTATAAAATTCAATTTTTTTATGTTTTATATTATTAAATTTAATTCCTAGTTAATAGAAAGATTTATATCAATATATTAACCTTATTATATTATCTGTATGGAATAATTAATTTATATGATTGATTTGAATTTTTTACTTTACTTAAAAACAAATAGCGTTGGCTGTTGTGTATATTATCACTGATGATTACCAATTAATACACAAAAATAATTCGAAATAGAAGTGACACCGTTGATCTTCGTACGCCAGACAACAATAAGTCTTTGAATAAAATAAAAAAATGCGCGCAGGATAAACGAGGGAACCACTAAGAACCAAAAAAAAGAACTAAAAAAAACAAAAAAGAAAATGAGTAAACAAATAAGCACAAAAGTAAGCGAGACCTCTGCGTAGAGATCTAAATGAGCAAAGTTTATCAATTAATTATAACTACGGAATTTTTTAAAGAATCTTCCATTTTTGAAATGCACAATCAATATATGGATCGGTTTTATTTTAACCCTTTTAATGGCCAATGGAGAACGAATTTTATTAAAAGTAAAGTGATTTAGTAATAATAAATAATCCTTTAAATTTTTAGATATTAAATCATTAATTATACTTTATAATTAAAATCGTTAATATTGAATTATTTCTTTATTATTGATGAAATTATTTTTTTTACGAATTTAGTAAATCTTTTCAATATTTAATGGTTTTGTCAAATATATATTATGATTTTTAAACATACTTAATCTGTTTGGTCGATTCTGATATTAATTCAGAATACTATAATAAAAACAATCACAACTTTATACTGGAACTTATACATTATATGGTAATCATATGGCCTTTTGGGTTAAAAGAATCAAATTGCATTTATATGGTTTTTGTGAGAAAACTCTCAAACGATAAGCAAATATTGTAAGTGTTGTGCGATGAAAAGAGGAGTACATACATTTATGAGGAACTTTTTCATAATGTGCAAGGAAAAAACCGAATGAATTGAATCGTTAAATGAAACATATTGATTTCTTTGGAATTTCTCAAAAGAATATTTGAGATATTATATGTAAAATAACCGGAAATAAAAAAAATCTGTTTTCTAAAATGACAAATTGCAACGACGTTTGAAGTCGTAATAATTGAGGTGAATAGTTATTTTAGAGTAACTTATTAAGAAGCTATTCTAAAAATTAAAACGTTATAAAAATTAATAGATTCAACGCTTTTTATTCTTAAAAATGGTGAAATTTTTACAATATATATTAAGTTGATGCAAAAGAGGTTAAAATAGGTTTGTCGTATATATCAAAAATAAAAATAAATTATGCATATTGAAAATTTTATTTTTAAAATTATTAATTAGATACGGACTTATACAATGTTATATAATATCATATTGAGTTTTGATATATTTTTTTCATAGAAAATGAACTTTTGTCCCCGTTTTAAAAATTATGAAGTAATCTTATTTAAGACAAAATTTAATTAAAAATATATCAACTACTTGCATCAACTTAATAAATATCAATATAATTTTTGAAAAAAAAAAACATTTTTAAAAGATTTTAAAATTAGCGAAAAATAATTTCTAAAGTTAAGCAAAAAATCGAGTTTTTTTTTCATTTCTATATTGCTTCACTGTACCGTTGTTTTATACTACATGTTTTGACACATTTGCATAATTTAGCTTCACGTAATTGTTCAGATAATTATTAATATTATACTTATTTTCTCATCTATTATTATTCCTGAAGACAAACTGTTCTAGTTCTTTCTTTCCGCGCGTAGAATGGATACTCTGTATATATATTTTATTAAAAATTACAAGGGAGAAATGCATATTAGTCTAATAAAATAATACTTCCTCAAATTATCAACGCAAGCGGGTATAACATAAATTGTAATCTTGATTAAAAGTAAGCGAAAATAGATTTGGTAATAGAATATTAAAACACATGTGAAAAACAATTCGTATATAATCAGAAAAAATTAAGAGTTTGGTTTTAATAAAATAAATTCTTGTAAACTTTTCTTAAATCATTTATTTATTATTAGAATAAGCAAATATTTGCATATTGTGATTGTTTGCTGATATCTATAATCTCATTGAACTTATTTTTCAATCGTATATTTAAGTATATAAAAGGTCTTTTTTGTATTATGAATATGAAAGGAAAAGGTGTAAAAGAGAGAGAACGGGGAGAATAGAGCGAATACAAAGAGGAAAAGAAGGAAAAGTGCTAAAGAAAAGGAAGAGAGAAAGAAATAAAAGTAAATGAGTAGAGTGTATAACATATATATTATATATATGCACACACGTATACATATGTATACATATATACATACACAGATATCATATATATGTGTGTATATAGGTATCTATACATACACACACACTCGCAATCAGTCTGAAAAAAGCTCATTTATTCTTTCTTCCATTCTATCTTTTTTTTCTCTCTATTGAAAAAATTCACTAATATACTAAAAGTAAAGAAAAAAAGGAATTGAAAGAATGACAAACAGGAGAGAGATAGAGGAAATGAGGAAAAAATTGATTGAAGTTACGAACAGTTGATGAAACACAATAAAATTTGACATGATATTGAAGTTGACAAAACGAACGACGAAAATGTGTTAATTTAAGTCACTAAGTTAAAATAACATATTTATATGAATAAAAAATTGTATATTATTATTGATACAATATTTTTGAATATTAAATTTATATTAATTTTTAAAAACTTGATTGTCATTAACTGAATAGATAGGTTAAAATTGCGTAATTTGATGGTTGCGTTGGTATCTAAGAATTTAAATTTACGGAAATTATTACTGGTGAAAATCGCGAATATGTATGACATATAAAGTAACTGACAGATATAAAAAAACAGTAATTCGACTGACAATAACAACGTTTATTTATATTAATTAATATTAAAATCTATTATTTTAAAACTTTAGTTGAACATTATTTGTGATATCGAAAACGTTTATTAATCAATATTAATTAATACCAATTTCTATTTTGCAATGTTATTATCAAATAATATTGTGTGTATACATATGATTAATAGCCGATTCCGATATTGTGATATATTGTGATAATAATGATCGATTTTAATATTACTTAATATTATAACCGATTACTGATCATCAATCAATACAGTATTATTTATTTATCAATATCAATTAATATCAGTCAATAGTGAAACATTCACGATTGTATGTTGCCTGCTATTTCTGACGATTGTTAGATCTTTCCGGAGAAGTTTCACATGATCTTTTTTCTTTTTTATAAAGTTAACATCGAGGAGGTCTTCGGGCGCCGAATAAAATTTACAAAAGGAGTCCCTTAAGTAACGCTTGCTTGAGATTGAGGAAAAACAGAGGAGAGAGACCGAGAATAAAAAATACAAATAGTAATGAAAACAAAAAAATGGGTGTTATTTTTAGATGTCTGTTAGATTATCAGAAATCAGAAAACCTAAAGGATTAAAAAAAGCTTAAGCAGAAAAAGGAATAAAAAAAGAAAACTACTATTAATCTACTACTATTATTACTACTACTATAACTATTACTACTATCGCTGCTATTACTACAACTACTACTACTATACTACTATTACAGTACTCGTAATAAGGATTTAAAGGACGTAGATAAAACTTAGTTGATGCGATTTTTAGCGGGATGTGAATTAGATTTAAATTTAATTTTCGATTAATCGAGTAAGATTTTAAGTTTAACTCGACAGTTTAATTAGGGTTTAATCCCGATTAAAACGGTCTCGAGTTGAATATGAATTTAATTCCGATAACATACGAATTAAATTCGAATTTAATCTCGATTATTATGGGATCTCGAATTAAATTCCAGTTTTACTTCGGGATTATGAGAATTATATTTGAATTTAATTTTGATAAGATCCTTTTGGAGTGTCACTTGGGGACACCTTTTTCATCGTTCGACGTTTTGTCGCTTTACTTGTTTAGATGATTAAAGAAAAACGGGAGGATACACACCGAAGAAACGAGTGTGACGACAGATCTTTTTTTACAAGTCCTATAGGCCGAGATCGGCTAGTCGTACCTCGAAGATCGTCCTCCTTTACGGTGTTCTCCTGTTTTTGGACACCTTTCAAAGAAAGAGTTGTCAACAGTAAAAACTCTGCAAGGTTTTATTATTTATTAGCGTCTTTAAAGTTGAGTATCTGAAGAGCTTATTTTCAGTCACTTATAACGATAAGCTATTGATGTCTCAACTTTTTCAAGCGATGATTATATAATCCTTATATAATTGAGTGTTGATATATGTAATATCCTGTAATACATCTGAAAGCGGTCGTTAAAGATGGACTAAAAAATTACATATATGTTAGAGAGAATTAAAAAGAGCTATCGGTGTATCAACATTTTTGGACGCAATAGTTGTGCTCCGTATGTTGAAGCAATGTCTTTGTAAAAGAATGACGATTACAAAGTAAGTTAGAAACTACTTAAAAGAGAGTGAGGCGTGAAGACAGAAAAATAGAGAAAGAAAAAGTGAGAGAGGAAGGACGAGAGAATGGGATGAGGAATGCGAATTTTGCATGGCAAGACTTCTTCAGATGAAAAGTGCGGTCCTTTTCTCGGTCGTTGTTGAGCCACGCGAGTCTTACGCGAGAAGATGAGGGTTCTCACCCAATCTCTCATCCTCTCTACGTATTACAATATACAATACAAAATAACGGGAGGATGATCTTCGAGCAAATAAGGGCGATAAAGAGGGAAAGTAGAGGAGAAGAATAATAGTAAGAGGCGATGATAATAATGGAGGGTGATAAACGAAAAGAAGTGATAATAATGGCGAATGTTACCTCGCTAATGCGGGAAACTCGATGTTGCTAAGTCTCGTCAATTTTTGCGTAGCAACTTCTGATTTTCGAGATTTAAAGGATTTCAGACTTTGATGATAGAAGGATCTAAGGATCTCCAGCGAAGAGGAAAATATTTAAAGGACGAAGATATAGGAGAGCTTTATCATGTTTGTATACAAATTGATTACTTCCTCGCAAAGTTGGAATTTCCAGAATCCAGGATTCTTTTTTAAATAGGATTAAGAAATTCTATGATCTTGTGATGAAAAAAAAAGACTTTTGGATCTAAAGATTCATGACTCGGTGATTGAGAAACTTGGCGATCCAAATAATCCAGAAAAAAACCTCTAAAGGTTTCAATTTCTTTTTGGAATCTTCAAGAATTCAAAAGCCGTGAATATAAAAAGATAAAAGAATATGTCAGGGATCTGGAGAAACTGGAGATCCGTGGATTAGTTTATAAAGAAATTTTCAATGCTTCAAGATAGCTTCTTAAGGATCCAAAATATGGATTCTGAGTAGAAAGAATGTTGTAGTACTTCAAGGAGAAATCCAAAAGAATTAAGAATATAGAAGCCATGGATTTAGAGTATATAAAAAGATGGAGATATCTCAGAACTCGGAGATCCAGGGCCTTCCAGTTATACGCAAAAATCGGCGAGCATATTGTTAATATACACGATCCAAAACAGACAAGTAAATAAATCGACGACGAAATCACTTTAATAAGCAAACTAGCAACAAAACAAAAGTTAAAAAAGTAACTTAAAAAAAAAGAGACGAATTGTAATAAGTAGGATGAAGTGAAGTAAACTGAAGTAACTGTGGTTTGGGCTAATTATATACTCGTCGATTATTTTCCTTAGCTCGGATTAATGACAGTTTAACAGTGTCATGTCGTCCAGTGATACTTGTCGAGTGCTTGTTTAAAAATCTAATGTTTGCGTCTCAAAGTGTGTCTATCAGTTGTTCGAAGTAAGGTAAAATGGGATGATTGTGCAATCAACGTCGAGAATAATTAAAATTTTTTTATTTTTTACATTTTTTTTCACAAAAGGATCAGATTCATCGAAGATTTTTTTACTGTTTCCATATCATAAAATAGTTATGAGAATGACAATATGAAGATAACAAATAAAAGGATATTTAAATGTTAAAAAAGTTAATCGTACATTTTGAACAGTTCAGTAGACACACACCTATCACTTTATACCTTACCATAAACTATCAAATTCAAGTAATTTAATTTAATCTAGCTTTAATGTTACTATAAAAAAAGAAAATTCTAAATATTCGAGAAAGATACACAAATAGCCTGTTTCACCTTACACGAATTGTGAACAATCGAAGTCGATTGGAAGAGTGCATGAGAGAATGAAAGTGGAAGAGACGTAAAGAGATACAAAGAGAGAGATTTGAAAGAAACAGATGATATAACGTTATAAAATACTATTTAAACGAATGTGAGTGTGTGAATGTACGGTATGAAATATATTTAAGACCTGTGAGAAAGAAAGAGAAAGGCATTTTGAATTTTACGAAAAAATTGGAGGAGGTAAAGTGAAGCGAAGTAAAATCAAGTGCAACACAATGGTCGCAATAAGTTAAAGATGAGACGAATATCGAGAGCGATGCAAGATGTTTTGCATTCTGATCACTAGTTTGACATCATAAAATCTAAACGATAAAAATAAAATGAAAAGGAAAGAGAAGAAGAGATTCTATTAGACGAATGCTCAAACATTTTGTATCGCGATTAAAATCGATTGCGTGAGTTTTGCGCGATGATTCCGAAATGAGAGAAAGTCCGCGGTTGGTGATTTGAAGGTTGAATTAAGGAAGCATTTCTGTCAATTCGTCGATACTGTCGCGATATTCGATGATCGATAGTAATTAATGCTTAGGTATGGATGTGTGAGAAGGATTAGATTGAATCTTGCGCGATTTATTACAGTTAAAATACTGCTGATTGATTGATTGTCGTTGAACGAAGCGAGACGACTGTTGAAGAAGAAGAAAAGGAAAGGCAACCATCACTTATTATATATTATTGTACATATTTACCTGTAATTGCTATTCGTATCGCAGAGGTTTCTGTTCTCTCAAGATCATTTTCTCGATGATTCAGCGGAAAAAATGACAAAAAAATGTGAATAAAGTTAGATTTGTGTATTACTGATTCAATCCCTCTTATCATATATAGAATAAGGAAAAAAGATTGTAGTCGATAACAAGAAACTTCGTTGAGAGTGAAGAGTCTATTTGGTTTATCATATAAAAATTAGAATGTCACGGAAGTTTAAATTTTATAAAATTCTTTTAAAATGAACGCAGTAATTTAGAATATATTAAATTATTTGTTTATAAAATATTCCAGTTGGAAGTATTTGAGTGGTGTAATTCTTTTATAAAAGATGCTTTATTTCTTGTAGAATGTTTGTGATTAAGCTAAAGTAATTTTAAAAAGTTTATGGTTTGTATTGTATTATATTGTATTATTGAAAGCTTTTTTATTTCTATTTAATTCTTATTTAGTATAATATCTAATCATTAATCATATGATTATGATAATCTTAGTGTATATATCATATATATATATATATATATATATATATATATATATATATATATATATATAGACACATTTTTGTTAAAAGCAAACACATATTTTATATGTTTTTAGTATACAATCAATGAAAAAAGTTGTCCAGTGAAATCGGAGTTAAATAAAACAAAATGAAAAATAAACTCACAGGTGCAACATTTCGTTAAATATTGAAAAGATAATAATTATTGAAAAGATAATGATAAATAAATAAGAAGGTTTTATTTACGTTTTATTTTACAAAAAAAATATGAATGATTCAAACAAAACATCAACTGTTTCTGAAACAACATTTGATAAAAAAGAAAGTGAGGTTTAAAATATTCAGCCACCAAGATAGGAATGATTTCAAATATTAGGTAAGGTTAATATTAATTTCCTAATTTATTATTTATTCATAAGAATAGCTGACATTGAAAAGAAAAACGGATATTCTATTATAGAACAAATTTAATTAACCTTACAAAATGCTATGTTTAGAACCTAAATAACATTTACAAATCTATTAAAAATAACTTTTTAGAGAAAGCCTTTCGATCTTTTTATTTTGCTTTATCATATATATTATCATATATAGAAAGATTTGAAAGTTAAAAATTACAATTTTAGATCGCTCTTAATTCCTGAATATCAATTTTATGATCGTAGATTGTATACGAAAGCTAAGAAGTTTATCAATATTTTCTGAATGTTAAAATATTTAATTTTAATTTGAAACATAAATTAATTTACGTTAGCTAACAACATTAATGGGTGCATCCAGAAGCACGACCGTTCAGTGAGCTTTTTTATCTGATTAGCATATTCCAGACATTAGATCTAAAAATATAAACCAAACAGGTACTATAAAAGCTTACTTAAACGCTCAAGTGAACGGTCGTGCTTCTGGATGTACCCAATGTTTGGTTTATGCTTCAGTTATTAACCGTACAATCCTAAAATCCAACCAATAGAATACAAATTTTGGTTAGAACTGGCAGCTTTATTAGCGAATTTTAGGATCTTAGGATTAAGACGCGAAGCATAAACCTAGCCTAAATTTGGGATAAAAGTCATAATCATATATCCAGATACAAAGAAACACTTCAAGTAAGGTTAGAACGTATTGATGACGCGACAGATGCCAAATGGATCGTACCCCGTCTCGAGAACTAGAAAACAAATCAAATGTCGTCTGCATTCCGAAAAAAGTCAAAAGGAAGCGTCGCAACTTTTTTTCGTTCGTAAGTAAACGCATTCCGATATCCAATAGAAAAGTGGATTTTCTAGGAACTTTAGCGAGGAATATTTTTGTCTCTAGAAAGCAAGTCCTCCTATTGGCTATTATATGTTATACGCGGTATGAACGCATCATAAGCATCCTTGCTAGCCAGGTGGCGCGCCGATGCGATCGAGGGACGCTCCTATTGGTCGGCGATGTTTGAGATAACATGGCGACGATCGGCGCGCGATTCGTTCCTAAACGCGGTCAGTAGGTTACGCAACCTCGCGACGTGTGCGTCGTTGTTGCTCAGCGTCAGCCCTCCGGGTCGATTTGACGGTGACGGAGGTGCGGTCGGCCGTCGATGCGGCGACGAGTGGCGAGCGCGCAAAATGGCGCCCACGCGTGTAATTCTGATGTCGTGTGGCAGTTATAATCCACCGACGAATATGCACTTGCGGATGTTCGGTACGTACATATCGATTTGTCGTCATCCTCACCCGAGTGGTGTCATTTCTATAGAACGGTGAATACTGTCATGTCATGTTACGTTATTGCTCATGATATCACATCGTTGCCATGCAATGCTTGAAACTTGTTTATCATTTTTGCATGATAAGGACAGTATTCATTTTTATTAACTTCTCCTTGTATATTTTCTCTTAAAATTCTTCATTTGTTCGTGTGTTCAATACGTAATTACATTCGGATGTTTATTAAGTAATCTATAATTATAAATTACGTAATCATAAACATTCGAATATAATTCAATAAACCTTGTAGTCATAATGAAGAACTTTTGTTGAGGTAATAATTATAAATTATATGAATAATTTCATTTTTTAGAAATCGCTCGAGACCATTTGCATCGATTGGGAACACATGTTGTCGTTGGTGGAGTGATCTCTCCAGTGCATGATGCATATGCCAAGAAGGAACTGGCTAGTGCTACGCACAGATGCGCAATGCTCCGCTTAGCTTTGCAGAATAGTGACTGGATTCGGCTGAGCACATGGGAAACAAGGCAGAACTGTTGGACCAAAACTCGCATGTGCTTGCAGCATCATCAAAATCTACTCAACTCCATGCTTTCCAATTCCAATGACATCAAGCATCACATGCAGATAGAAGATATGGATTGGATTCCGGAGAATGTAAAGAACAGTTCAGATAATATGCCGATACAAATCAAACTGCTGTGTGGTGCAGATCTTCTAGAGAGCTTTGGCATTCCTGGACTTTGGCTCGAAGAAGATGTGAGTTGTAAAATATATTGCAAATGATCATTTTGAATAAGATTACTTGAAAACATTGCTTTTTCTTGTCATGAAATTTTGAATAATTCTTGCATTTTGAAGAAAATTGTAGCTTTGAGTACTTTTGTATTTTTTTAAACTAAAAGTAGTATAAAAATTATAAAAATAATGAAACTATAAAATGTAAATAAAACCAAAAGGAAGAATTTAGTATGTATGTATATAAATTCACATCAAAGTATTGAAGTATTCCAACATATTCAGAGAGAGGAGGAGGAGAGAGAGGAGCTCAAAAAGAACAATAAGGCCTTTTCATTACTTATCCTTTATTCATATTGCGTTCTTTGTTTATGATTGATCTTATTTCTGTCACAGATTGATACAATTGTTGGCGAACATGGTCTTGTAGTTATCACCAGAGAGGGTTCCAATCCCAACAAATTCATCTATGACTCAGACATCCTCTCCAAGCACATGGTATAATAAAAAATTGAGAATTCTATTGAATTTGCTTTTCTTGAATTATTTGTTTATAAAGCGTGCAACATGCGCTTATTAAATATTACTTAGCATATCGAAAAAAGTTACTGTTATATTTACATGTGAGATTTGTCCTGTAGTATTAGGCTATGTTTAAATTGTTTAGGAAACAGTGATTGAGTGAGCACTCAATAATGTTGTCTGTGATTAGAATAAAAAACCTATAAATCTCTCTCTATAATGGATCTAGTAGAATATAAAAATTCGAAAAATTTTATTTTATATATATTTTTTATTGTTTTATAAGAAATCACGTCGTGCCCGCTTTTACATGTTATTCGACCGGATTCTGTATATCGGTAACAGCGAGTGCTTGTTGTGTTTTCTGAGCTAGACTTTGTAAAGCAGGCATGCGAGCGAACATTTACATGTGACAGAATTTCACTTGTCAGAGATTGTTGTTATACATTTTAAATAGCTGTGGGAATTTAAACATTTAAGTAAAAGTACTACATTTAATTAAAGTTTATCTGCTAATTTAATTGTAATAGATATGTTTTTGAAATTGTTATGAAATTAATTGTCCTTATCGATGTAGCAAAACTTATAGAAGTAGCTTTAGATATTCAAATATTTCGATTTTTTCTAATTATTTCTAGAACAATATCTGTATCGTAACCGAATGGATCCCAAACGAAGTTAGCTCAACGAGGATCAGACGAGCTCTGAAGCGCGGCGAGAGCGTCAGGTACCTATTGCAAGATTCCGTCATCGATTATATCTACAAGCATGAGATCTACGATGCGAGAATGACAGACACAACAATGTGAGTTCTGAATATTTTGTTTAGACGCATTTTTTTATAATGATAGTCGAGCGTTTTTCTTTAGTCTGCTAGCTCATTAATCCTCTGTTGCTGAAATTTGTTGACAAAAGATGTAAATATGCTTAAATATGCAAAATACGAAAATATGTTTAATGCGCAAACTAAGAGAATAAAATAAAAGTGGTATTTGAAAGTTATATCGAGCAGGAGAGGATTAAAATTACGAAATTAAGATTTAAGATAGAGTTATATAGATTTAAGCTTGAAATTTGTAAATTACAAAAAATTGCGGCAATCGTTGCTAGATCAGGTAAACGAAAAATCGAAAAGTTAAGTAACGTACAATAAATCACATATATTCTTTATTTACTTTACTATTTCGCTATTGAGTATTACTTCTCTTTTTTCTTGCATCGTTTTCCGATTATCTCACATATAAAAAGCGAGCTTTTTCTATGTATTGTACACGGTCATGTGGCAAATATAATCGGAGTGCGACGCAAGAGGAGAACTGATAAACAATAGGGAAGCAGAAAATAAACATAGAGAGCAATCACAGTGAGAAAAGAGTTACCGCGTAAATTGAATTCGTAACATTGTTGCTTGATTGCCTGTGTAACATCTCGTCCATGATTATTCTCATATTGAATTATGATATGCAGAACAATTTTTTTTTACAAATTTTTATATACTGTAGATTATTAAACAAACTGAAGAGGAATCAAAGTTTGATACAAATATCAATATATTTTATTATTAGAAAAAAAAAATAATTTCGTTTTTATATCATAATCCAATATATATAGCTGCAGTGAAACTTTGAGAGGAATAAATTAAAAACAAATCATGATTATGATGTGTTTTGTGATATTTTAATGAATAATGATAAACTTGTAGGTTTCATATAACTATCAATTTTTATACATTTTATATTGAGAAGATAATATACTTTATTTTTATAATAACAGTATATTTACTATGATGTAAAGAGATATGTGATTTCATTATATATAATAATAATAGTCCAACAAAAAATATGACCTCATTTTTAATTTCGCAATAAAAATAAAAAATTAGTAAATATATATATAATATCATAAAAATTTTATTTCGGCCCTTAATTTTATATATTAATTATTTATTACTTATCTATATAGAAATGTTAATTTTTACCTTTTTATGTATAGTATTATATATATATATATGTATATATATATATATATATATAATTTGTGAATATTGTATGTACAAAAGATAAGATATATATATATACTTAAGAAAAGAATACATTGCGATTATTGCTACATATAATATTTCAATGGAATTTGTATGATATATGATAGTCCTTACTCTAGTCTTTCTACTTGTCTTCCGTCGAATACAATATTTACAAGGAAACATCAAAATATTTTTCTTCAATTTTTATGAATTCTGGACATTTATTAAAGCAATATTGGATGTTTTTTATTTAGTGACCCAAATCGACACAAACATCATTCTATCTTTCTTCATATTCAGAAAGTAACAAAGATAGAATATGTTGACTTCTGTTAACTTGTGCCCTCACAAAATGCACCTATGTTTTTATTTTTATTTAAATTATAAAACGTGTGTGTATATGTATATTCCAGTTTTCTATGTCCGAAGAATGTTTTGAGTCATTTCTTTATTCATGACAAAAAATTACGTTTTACTTATTGTACTGTTTCATTATTTAATCATTTTTAGTAATATTTTAAGATTATCTTCTGTTTATTATAAGTAATTTAAGAACGTATAAATATGCATTTGATATCGAAATTTTATTTGAATTAATGTATAATAAATGTTATAGATTATTGTATTTTTTATTGTTTTCCTTCTCTGTATTTTTTTTTGACTAATGTAAAAGGATACTTAATATGTGCAAAACATATATACAAAATTTATTCTTTATAGGTTTAAAATCAGAAATATGTTTAACTCTCAGCAGACACAAAAAGTTTTTAATTTATTACTATAAAAAATATTATTAATTAACAAAATATAATTAACAAATATAAAAAATAAAGTTTTTTAAATATATAAATTGTTTTGGTTAAAAAATCAATTTTTATAATATTGACAAATTATAAAAAAATTATTTATAAGAGTGTCTGCCAAGAGTTCATATATTACAATTAAATTAATTTAAGATCAATACAAACTTTAAATAATTTTATTCACTGACAAGGATAATGATAATGCAATTATTACGATTATAATTATTGAAAAAGTATTTAATATTTTGTTGATGACAATAAAGATAAGAATTAATAAAAATGTTTGATTAATTTTAGAGTAAGGTTTTAATGATTATAAATAATATCGTCAGTGAATCGAATTCCGAAAACATCTTTGCTACTATTTTTTTCTTTACTTTAGTCGCGTGGGATTACAACCCCATTTATTCTTATATATTCTATTTATTGTATAAAGGATGAATAAAAAAAATTTGCAAACGAGTGAAACTGGAATTGGAAACAAACTGAAGCTTATATATAACTATTAATTTTTATTATCAAATTCCTGCATATGAAATATTGGATTTTAAAAGTTTTAAAAAGCGCTATCAAACTTTTTAGTTGCATATATAAGGTGACGCACGAAATATTATACTAAGTATTTAGTTTCAATTTTAAGGCTTTGGCAATCGGCTCTGTATTAGTTCTAATCAATTCAGTTTTCATAATCAATTTATATCAGTTTTGTACCAATTTTGATAAAAATAAATGTGTCATATATAAACCAAATAGTATAACATTTTGTGCGCCATTTTGTTTATATTTTATTTCTGCGGACTAAAAAAATCATATATTTCCTATGCAATTACCTAATAATTTTTAATTGTAAATGTAAAACGTAACCCACGTGACTAAATTATGTTGTACTAGAATGTGACATAATGAACGAAAGTGATGTTCTATAAAAGAATCATATTTTTCACGCTGCTGCTGCCGATTGGACACTGAAGTAAGTTGGAATTGTCGTCACCGAATGCGAACAATTACCTGCACATAGATCCCCGATACCTAACTGCATTGCTAACGCCGTCACCCAGCGATGTAACCATGGGCTCGCCGAGCCCAGTCGAGATCGTTGCGTCTATTGATGTGCCGGATGCGGTGGTGCTTCGCAAAAACTTGCAGAACGCTGCGGGTGGTGGTGGTGGGCTCGACGAGATTCGCGAGCAATTCGTTAGCATGATCAGCAACAACGCCGACAATAGCAACATCAAGCATGTATCTAGAGTCGCGTATCCCGGTCAAGCGAAACAGATCATCGCCAGCGTAACCGGCGTCGCGCGAATTTTAGACGAGGTAGGTGCGCTTGACGAGCCGATGGCGAAGTCCCAACCTGGTCCTTCGTCAGAAGAGGGTCGTAGATCAGTGGTAGATAATATCGCGAATAAAATTATTATTGGACAGAGAGAGGTCTCGGATTTCAGATCGAAGATGGAAATTATTGATGTGGACTTAGGTTCAAACGATGATCACGAGATAATAGTAAAAATTTCTTCTAATTCTGGCGAATTGGTATCGAATGAAGATCGTAGGTTAACGATAGACAGTATTACTAGGGATAAGGAAGTGTTGAATTTGGGATCTAAGGCGGAAATTATTGATGTAGATTTAGGTTCGAGTGAGATAAACATGAAGGTTTCGCCCAACCAGCTAAGTTCTAATGAATTCGTGCCAAAAGAATGTTCTAGGTCCATAAGAGAAAGCGTAGAAAAGGGTCAAATTGAAATTGGGCAGAAAGAGAATTTGAGATCTAAAATGGAAGTCACTGACGTAGATTTAGATTCGAATGACGATCGCAAATTAATAATGAAGGTTCAATCTAGCGAGTCGAGTTCCGGTGAACTTCGATTAGGAGAATGTTGCTGGCCGAAAAAAGAAAGTGCTACGAATGATGAATTTGAAATTTGCGATAGAAAAATTATGTCTGGGAAAATGATAATCGATGCAGAGTTAGGTTTAGATGATAAGAACGCATTGAAAGAAACTCGTAGATCTACGGTAGAAGCAATCAGTGACGAAGTAAATTCAGATCGGTCTAGATTTAGCAGAATTGGATCAGAGAAGAGCTCCAAATCGATAATAAAAAGTGTCGTAGATGGAAAAGTTAGCAACAAAGAAATGATTAATGTAGAATTTACCGATGTTGTTAAGGTTCAACCTGTTCATTCCAGCCATGGCATACTTATGTTAAAGGACGACCGTAGGTTAATGATAGAAAAACTTACAAATGAACTTAAAAGTAAACTTGACGAGGAAAAGAATAAATTTAAAGAAAATTCACAGATAGATAAGGTAGGCAAAAATGATACTGAACTAACCGAACTTAATACGGAGAGAGATATGAAAAATAACGTCGAAATCGACGACGTGGGAATTGGTTCCGGAAAAGAGACAGCTGATTTTGAATCTAGAACTAAATATCTAGATGCCAAGGCAATAACTTCGTCACTAAACATTTCAATGACGTCACTGGACGGTCGCCACGAGTGTGCTCTCTCCGATTTCAGCGTAGACAAGGAAGATTATCGCCTTAGCCAATATGGTTCCGACGAGGATGAAGAAAAGGATAAGAAACCTATATATACTGCCAGATTGAATTTGACGAAATACGCTGACGGTCAAATAGAAGACATGATAGATAATGTAGATTTCGTAAATGATTACGATAGTAATAATTGCACAAAATCTTCCGATAAACCAGATCAATTGAAATATATCGTGGAAGAATCATTTTCAGTAGCAGAGGTAAACGATAAGGATAATAATTTTAAAAGCAGAGAACAGACAGAAGAAATATTTAGAATATCGCAAGAGACTGACAAGATGAGCACAATAGAAAAAGGATCAGAATTGGACATGCATTCCTCGGATAAACCGATGACATCTTGCGATTCAAGTCTCGAAATAGATGGTAAATATATAAAATCGATCGTAAATTCTCGTAAGAGTCCGAGAAAGATCAAGGATGGTCAAGTTCGTGACGTTGAGGTCAAGGAGCAACATGAACTTATTGACGATCCACAGGTATTTCAATCTGAAGCTTCAATCCAAAATTCTTCCATGAAGATGAAGAGCTCCGAAATCGCGGAAGAACAGACTTACGATGTAGATGTTGATATTGAGAAGAAAAGACAAATTGTCAAGGACCGAGAAATATTTCGTGCTGAAAAAATATTCCAAGATTCTTCCAAGATTCTTCCAAGATCATCTTCCATGAAGACGACGAGTTCTAAAAAAGTCGAAAAGCTTCAGACTGGTGAAAGTGGACGCGAAATGAAAGATTTTAATAAATCTATTAGTGATCTATCCAGGAAGGCATCCCAAAAGTCGTCAAAAATATCTACAAGTACAAAAAGTCCCAAAAAGAAAAGTCAAACTTTTTATAAAAGTGAAGATATGAAAAATTACGATCGATCTATCAACGATCGCGTTATCACTCAACTAGAGGAAGTCTTTCTGGATTCTTCAAAGAAGAATTCCAAAAACGATTCCGAGAGCGAATTGAAGAAGCAAAATCGACATGTTGATAATCGAGAGACGTCGCGGATTGAAGACCATTCCTCGAAAACGTCTTCCATAAAGAGCCCGAAAAAGACTCAAACTCAGAAGACTGTAAAAATGAACGATAACAAAGGACAACAAGCACAAGAAGCAATAAAAACGGCAAAAGATGCTGATAATAAAACAAAGTGTGATTTCAACGAGATTAAAGACGTGTATACGAGAAAAGTGCGACGTTACAACGTACCTCTTCAAGGCAGCTTGGACTCAATGATCGTGTCCGATGAAACATCTACACAGAAGCCGAAAAAGGACGACGCGTTCTCGAAGAAGTCGAAGAGCTATGAATCAATTAAGCGCATTCAAGAAGTATTTCTGGGCGTACCGCCAGCAAAGGCGAATAGTAGTGGCTCGCAACTTGATATTCCGGACGAGTTCTGCTCGATCTGCTGTTACATGAATGAAATCACCTTCCGAACGGAGGAGGAAGTAAGCAGCCCGAATCAGGAGACGTTTTATACGCTCAGATCAGCCTGTAGCTCGCTGGCTGATGATGACGATTCAATCGAATGTGACATCTGCGGTTCGCTCAATCTCCAGGAATCTGCTGACGATCTTGAGGGAAAAGTTCAGGAGATACCCTGCGAGCTTTGCAAAATCTGTGGTGAGGTGGATGGTAGTTTTGATCAGGATTCTACACTACCGGCTGATAGGTATACTTTCAAGATGATTGATCCGCACCAAGATGACGACGATAGCTTTGAGATTGAGAACTGTGGCTTTCAGAGTGGTACGGAATCAGCTGATGATCGAAGCAGGATCTCTGATAAAGAGAGAATTAAGGATCCTGGAAGATCGAAATCACAATCTTTGTTTATTCATGGCTCTTCGATGAACAGAGATCAGCCGCGGGAATTATACTTCATACCCAAAGATGAAATTGCGATTTTAACGAGCGGGACCAGAAAGGTCAACCGCAAAGGTTCCTTGTTCAGAAAAAAGGAAGATTCTAGCGGAAATACACGAGATAAGAGACGGTATTCTTCGGTAGACAGTCTCCAATTGGCAAAGATGTCTTCAAAGGGAAGCGATAAGGTGCTCAAAGTTGCGAAGAATACAACGTTGATTGGATCTGCTGATAATCTGCGGATATCGAGAGACTCGAGAAGATCAAAATCTTTGCAAAGACCGACCGACAATGTCTGTAAAGATAGGCTGAATAAGTCTACCGATAATTTAAATTCACAGATGGAGAATCTAGGAAAGGAAAATGAAGCTGAAGACTTAACTCAGAAACTAAACATTCGAGATAAGGAGGAGGTGAAGATGATTCTCACACAACATGGAATCAAGATTATCAGCGAGAAGGAAACTGCCTTATAATCAGAATGGGCAATCGGATACATCGTGTAGCTGAGACATTAGAAATTATATATGAAAAGAAAATACGATATATATAAATCAAGAGATGCATTGAATAATGTGCAACAACAATCTTTATAGAAAGAAGAAATTTTTTTTAATATTATATAAATTAAATAAGTAAGTATAATCGAAAAGAGAACGTGCGAAATTTTTCTGTAGTGGCTAGAATCGAAAAGTATATATATAATATATATATCGCGTGCGCATGCGATATAGAAATTTAGAGATATATTAAATGATAGATTTAATTGTTATACAAAAGCTTCATCGGTTTTTGAACATAAGTATTTCCGCGTATGTACAACTACTTTGATAAAAGCCGATAAATCTTTTAAGGAGATAATATATGTAATGAGATAATAAATGTATATAATTATATTTAAACATTATATAAGATATCAATTAATAGAATTTATAAAATGATCAAGATATTTCTTTTTATGAATTCTACTAACTAGTTAAATTTATACGTATAATTATAAAATATCTTGTATAATTGATTAAATATAATGTAATGTACGCATTTGTGTAACACATTACGCAAAATTGCGAAACAAATATTGATATTGATTAATTGCTTGACATATTGTTAATTAATTGACAATTAAGAAATATTTAACGACTAGTTAATATACAATATGTATTTATTATATTATAATAATTTAATTTAACAAAAAGATAAATGTCACCTTAATTATTATGAAAAGTATAGGCGAAGCAAATTTTGCTATTTATATTGGCATCTCGGCTTAAACATTTACGCCGTTACAGTATTATATAATTATTGTGATAGTTGTGTTATTAATATAAGGTACGACTTTAAATCGATAGCTCGGTATCGATAGGCAGGACCAACAGAAGAAATTGTTATTCTCGATGTGAATAATCGAGAAATTGTTGGATGATTTACGCAAGAATTATATGAGAGACAACAAGACAATCTTAGTAATATTACAGTCAATATTACACAGAACAATTGTAGCTGTAAGTGACAAAGCGATACATCGATTTAAGGAGATAGTGCTTCACTCTGAATTTTATAGAGCGCCCGAAAAATGAGAAAAAATTATTATTTTTTTGATATATTGCTTCTCTCAGGTAAACTCTTTTAGATGTTCTTCCATATGTTACCCCGGATAATCTTCCAGGTGTTCTTCCAGGTGTAAAATTTAATCATTAATCCAAGGTATATTTAATGAGAGTGATACTATTAATTATAATTTAACGATTTAATGATTTAATTATTACTAATAATGCTGAAAGTTAAAAAGATATTTCAAGCCATAGCGTTGACATTTTTCAAGAAACCAATTTCAAAATATTTGCTATATCGCTTTTCTTTGGGACATTTTACATGCGAAAAGTAGTAAGATGCCCAAAAAAAGATTTTGAAAAAATTTGTATTATGCCGTAATTATTAATAAGCTCGTATGCATTTTTTAACTTTTTACCCGTATGTCTGTATGTCTATTTATTTGTGCATGCAAATGCTAAGTATTATTATCGAACTATAACAAAGAAGTATTTCGTGTGCGTTCGGGAGCATATATATGTAATATACTTTTTTTAAACTTTAATTGCATACAGGGTGTCAGTATTATAATGCTATTACTCCCCTCTTTCGTGGCTTGATGTTTTTAGACTATGTTTTGTAACTGTTTTTAGAATGTAGTTGAAACTACATCAACGCTAAGTATTTAGAATACCAATATTCATCTAATTTGTATTTAATGACTTTGTGCGAAATCTATTGGAGAAATCTGTTTCCCTTTATTGCATGTGATGTTGCGCATTTTTACTGCTTGAGAAATGCGTTTAATGAGTTTAGCGATAAATAATTCCCATTTTAATTAGCATACCAAGAATGCCTTTAAATGTTAATGTGGAATCACCGATAAGGAATACCTTTAATCCTTTCGGACCTTAATTTCGATTCCCGCGACATGAACACTTGAAGGGAGAGATTCAAGTAAAGGCTAAAATGAAACCGTTTAAAATGAGTCTCTTTGATTCTTTGGACCTAATGAATCTCTTTTGTGCTCAATGTCATTTTGATTATTGCATCAGGAATATCTAGGGATTCAGTCAAAGTTAAAGCGAAGCCGCATCAATGATAAGTTCTTTTAGTCTTTTAAGATCTCTTTTTTCATTTTTATTATCTTAAGAAATATCGAGATTATCACAGAACTGTCGATGATGAGTCCTAATAAATCGTTCGATTGTGTTAAAATTGAATGTTAGCTATGATTAGCTACTATTATCTAAACTTTTCTATCATTTTTTCTTTGTATAGCTTACGATTTTATGACTTCTCCCTGTCCATTATATTTCTGCGTTATATTTTATCCCTCTGCTCGCGATTTAAAAATGCATGTGATATAACTTCAATCCTGTTCGTTTTTCCTACCATTTACATCTGAGTTTTAGATGATCGTCTATGCATACTTGTTATAACAATCAGATGTACATCCGTCTTTTTGGGTTGTATACATATAATATCAGAAGACGCGGTAGTGTCTCCGGCCATGTTCAATATATGATATTTCGAAGGTTTTCATCGAACACTCTCAGTATTACGAAATATTTTTATATTCTGTCATTTTTCAAATTATTTGTGATTATTGAAACTAGAATTGAGAAACATTTTTTTATATAATATTAATTTACAATTTTTTAATCGAATATCTCGTTGCATTCATATTACAAAATATGAAACTTTATCTTGAATTATTCGTCTAATCTCTTGAAATAAATTTTTCTATCGATTTTCTATCGATTATAAATATTAATAAATAAAAAATTTAACACCCAAGACGACGTGACGGTAGTCGGTATGCATTTTTTTAGTTCTGATGGAGCATGTGACGTGTGTTTTCCAGGATACAACAAAACCTGCATGCCTACTATAAGACAGATAGTTGACTGTCTCATTGCTACTCATCCAATCCGAGCCTGTGGTCCCCGGCTTCTTCTTTCTGCTATAAACTCTAATCCAGCTACTAATGATTTTAATCAGGACACTAGCATGGTCGCTAGCAACAACAATAGCAACAACAACAACGAGAGCGTTGAAAGTTACCAAAGTACGCGGAATCCGTATCACGATTATTCTTACATCTAATTCCGCTATTAAATTAACTATTTTTATAGGACTAACTATTTTTATGTGTGAATAGCAGCTTCCCCAAGTAAAACAAAGATTGAATGCTTATTGAAGTATTGCTTTACATTAACAAGGGGAATCCTAGAAGTGTTCATTCAGTTTAAAAAATTTTTTTAGTGACACTCGAGGCCAAAAAATGTACTTATCGCGGTGTGTACCAATCTGCAGCTTTGTTCTCAAGTTATAAATTTTTGAATATCTCTCTCTGACAAATTCAAATTACATTTATTTTTCAAAAATATAGAAATAGAGCGTTTCGAGATTCCGTTTTTAAATGCACGTGCTATTAATTGTTTCTTGTGCGTAATTAATTTTTTAATCATTTAAAAACGCTTTAATATTTTTTTATAGGAAATAGGATGATATATCGATATTCGAATTGTTCGAAAGAAATAACAAATATAACAAAACATATATTTTAAAGAAAAAGAATAGTTACCGAATCTCGAATGCGAATCTGATTTACTGGAGCGATCGTTTAATTTTCCGATTTTCAAAAATTTATTAAAAACAAAGCTATATGCTGATAAACACGGTGACACGTATATTTTTTTATAAAAAATCAAAAAAATTGGCATTGAAAAACGATGAACACTTTTGGGGTTTCTCCTGTAAATATATATTATTACTCTATTATATAGAATATAGATATTGGCTATCTATTTTTTATAGATCTCTGAATGTAAGTTATTAGAAAATAATAAAGAATAGTGTTATGTGGTATGTCATAAATCACTATTAAACTAATCATCTATTTTTTCTGGATTTTCAAGTCTAAAGTGAGCTTTTCAAAATAAATATGGTCAAAATTTCAAAGAGATTTAAAGATAAAAGGAGGAAAGAAATTAAGAGATAGAAACTATGAAAGAAATTACAAAGTTTAAAAATAAAAAAAAGAGTTATTAATAATTCGTTATTAACAATAACTAATTGAATATTAATTGTCATGTCTTGCCGTAACTATGTATCATAATTAAAAATGTGGCAACTATAATACTTGTAAAATTAATAATAACAGAATTGTGTATTATAACTGTGTAGCTCAATTATGATAACAAATTTGTGATGTAAGTATTTGATCATAATTATTATATTTATATCGTTGCGATGATAATCGTCAAAATTATGCATCACGATTATGTTATCAAATATAATTATATAATGTAATGATATAATTATAGTAAATAATATATATGAGTATAAACAGATATATATACACATATATATATATATATATATAGTGAAGTGTATGGCATATGTTTGTATATAGAGAATACTGTGTATATTTATATACATGTAAGATTAATATGTTGTCAATGGAAATGTATTTAACTAACTGTATTATACTTTATTCAGTTCCCTCTTTTTTCCATTTATCTTAATTTCCTTCCTCGATTCTTTTATTTTTATTTTGATTTGTTATACTACACTTCTTTAATTTTTAACTAAAATAAGTAACTTAATTGAATAATTATAACATATACATATATACAATATACATATATTAAAATAGGTTATTTTAAATATAATTAAATATATATATTTAGTATAATACACCACATATGAGATTAATTTTTGCCTAAAATATTCATTGATATTCTCTGAAAACATTTAATACTGCGCGCGCGCTATCACACAGAAATAAAATTATATTAGTTTCATATTATTATATTATGTAAAAAAATAAAAGATAATTATTAATTTAAAATATAGGAAGCAAATTTAATTTATAATTACGATTAATTAAATAGATAAATATTAAATTTGTTCCTTTGCAACAATTTCTCACGAATAATCATTAAATAATTATACCTTTTTTTGTATATTCTACATAAATCAATAAATTAAATTAGACGAACATTCTGTATATTTAAGTTTAACTGAACGTTGTAGTTTCTATGCGAGACTGCTTCTGTTTCCTTTCTAAGAAACCGTCTTAGGAGTTTTCTAAATATTGTCACGAGGACTTCGATCTTACACCAAGTATAGTCACCATAAAAGAACACAATATCCATCCTGTACTTAGTAAGAAGCCAATATAAACTTGCGATTCAGATATGGAGTAACCCTTATAGATGATTCCTCTTAAAGATATAGAGGGTAACGTAGTTGGCAATGTATAGCTAAACCAGCGAAGTCCTTCTGGCATTCCTTCTACTGGCCATATACATCCTATAATTTTGTTAATTAGTATATTGATAAAAATTTGATTAACGTAAGATAATTTTTCGCTAAATATTGATGTTAATTTGAATTAAATTAATATTGCTAAATTTTTATATATTATTATTAACAATATAATATATATGTATATCACTATGTAATAAAAATATTTAACAATGTCAATTCTTATTGGACCGTTAAATTTCAAACCGAATGGGACAATGCCACAGATCTAAGCTGAATCACGGGTGCTTCTAAATAAGTGTGAATTTATATACTACGTATGTAATTCTTCGATTAATTAAATTGACTAACAATTTAACGATTATTGATGCTGTTTACGCATCTTATAACGATCTTAATAAGATTTAACATTATTAAGATCGATATAAGATGCGTAAACAGCACCAATAATTGTTAAATTGTTAATCAATTTAACTCATGATATTATTGCGATAGTTTATTAGTGTTGCGTTTCAAGTCGGAAAAAATTTCGGCGCGCAATCGAAGAATTACATACGTAGTATATAAATTCACACGCAATTATTTAAAGCACCCGTGATCTAGCTTAGACCGTTGTGACATTGTCTGATTCGGCTTAAAAATATTTAAATTTAACAATTAATTTAATAACGATATTATTTAACAATACTACATTGAAATAAAAAATAATTCGCAAAAAACAAAACATCAGGACTCACCGGACGTTACTATTAGCGGGAAAAAGCTTCCGGCCGAACAGTAATTCGCCATAGTGTGATTTTTACACATAACAGAAATAATGAAACCTACGAAAGTATTAACACTGATCAGTTTAATTTCTATCAATTTATAAATTGTTACTATGAGCTTCTTTTGACATTTACATTTTGTGGAGTGCTTACCATGCATTAATCCGCAAAAACCGACGAGAAATGTGAGGACTATTACAGTAAATATTGATCCTTTACATTCTAGACCCCAAATAGGAAAAAATATAAGCACTATCATAGCAGTATGAATGGCTATGCTGATGCTCTGAATAAGAACATGAGATAGTAGAATATCTTCTGCCTTAACCCCTATCAATATTTATATTACACATTTGAATTACTGCGATAAGAAATAGTTAAAAAACTGATTTCGAAGACTAAATTAGTAAATTACCTTGGACTACGCTTCGATTCCAGACACCTTCTGACCGATCTGTAATTATTAAGGCAGTAGAGACTGTAGTGGCTAAAAAGAAGATGACTCTGCAAAGATATAAACAGTTTAGTAATAGCAATGATATATCATTCATTGTGTTGGATTAATTTTTGCTTACGTTAACATGTATGTTGGTGTCACATAATCCGCATAATTGAGATCGGTTGTACCAAAAATAGGATCTTCAAACTGGAAACAATTGGAATTTTATTCCTTTATTTCACAGAATTGAGAGAGAAAGATGAATGGAAAAAGAGAAAAAAGATTTAATTATAACAAAATATATAATTATATTTACTCGAATGGGCGGATCAGCCAATTTTGGTGAATATTTGCAGTCCTTCATAATATCCTCATAAATCTCTAAAAAACGCTCAAACAGTTTTATCTGCAGGAAAAGTCCAATTTGTCTATCTGTAACAAAAGTCATTGTTATAGTTAGATTTAAGTATTTGTAATTTTACTAAAATAAATTAATTAATTTTGCGCGCCGTTTATGCTAATGTACTCAAAATTTTCAATTGTTTGAATCTTAATTTTTTGGATTTTTATGTAATTTCTTAAATGATATTTTTCATTCGAAATAATTTTTGTATATTTATGTAAATTAACCAAATTTTTAAATTAAATTTATTAAAGAGAATGTTTGGTATAATACATAAATAACTTACCACCCATATCAAGGAAAACCTGAATCTCACTGGCAAGTAAATCGGAATCTTCTGTGAAAGTACCTTCTTCAATTCGTTTCTGCAGAGTTTCTGAGAAGTTTTGATTAAAATACATTAAACCGCTAAGTTTACCATTTTGTATAGCTTGACTCGCTTCGGAAACTGTGTCATAATACTCCTAAAAGCAAAGTATTGATAAAAATTTTCAAGAAATACGTTAAAGTTTTTATTATTGTTCATCCTGTCAATTTATATCAAACCGTATTAAGAGTTTTATATTCATTCAATTTATTGAATTACTATAATCAGCGGGAAATATATTAAGCAAACGCAAAATTGTTTTAATTATATACATATACATTATTAATCTTTAAATTATTGCACCTGTGTCGCGATGGAGTCGTCGAAATTGTGTAGAAATCTACAGCTGAGATTGCCAAAGTGACAGGTGATTTCGTCATTCCAAACATTACCTAAATTGCTGCCATAACCGCAGGTACCCGCTTCATCATTAACAACTCCAATCTTCAAATCTTTCGGATCATCGCCAATTGCCATAATAAAGACTAAGATTTGAATTATTGGAAATAGTACTGCGAAAATTAATCCTCTAAAATAATGTTATTTATTATTACAATAATGAAATGTGGAACTATTTGACAAAAAAATTTGAATTTTTTGCGTACAACGGTTCAATGCTATATAAATGAAAAATAATTGTAAAATTTATAAATAAAACAGTAAAAATTTGTTTTATAGATAAAGAAATATATAATAATTTGTTAATTATCAATAATTAATTCTTATAGAAGAATTAATTATTTATAAATTTATTATTGGTAATTTTACTTACGAATAATAACGAAGGTATTGTAGGCCATTCTTCGCCAATAGAGCTTTGAATATTTTCAATCGTGAAATTTGACGTTTTGAAACCTCTTTGTATTCTGAGATTGCCTTAAAATTATTCAATTTATTTGTATCATACAATAATACAGATTTACATGGCTTTTTACAACAATGAGGGGGGGGGGGGATAGCAAATTATTTCTATATACATACTCTTGTTTGTTCATATTCAGTTTGACACAAGACGTTGCTGCTGGCATCTTCCATTTTGAATCTCTCAGCTTCATTATTTAAAGTATTATTCTGTGCCTCACACAGTTTCAGGAAAGCCTCCTCCAAAAACGAGCATTGAAATCGTTCCAGTAATTTCTGCGGCGCCGATTCCGCCAACAACTTACCACATCTCATCAAACCGATCTGCGTAGAAGAATGAATTTGTATCAATAAGTATATAAAACAAGATTTATTTTTAACAAAAAAAATCATTGAAGAATGAATTTGTTAGTATCAATGATTATATAAAACAATTATTTTAAATTAAAAGAAAATTGTTGGAGCTTATAAAATATTTTGCAGCAACTTTTTGACAAAAACTCACTTTGTGAGCATCTTTAGTTTCTTCGATGTAGTGCGTCGTGATCAGCACAGTGATACCTTCCTGTTGCGTGATCTGGATCAAATAATTCCAAATGCTACGAAGAAAAATTATATTTAAACATTTCCCTATATTAGTTTATGTTTAGGTTTATAAAAAGAAAGTAAAATCTACTTGCTTCTCCCTCAAAATTGGATCTAAGCCCACAGTGGGTTCGTCCAAAATTAAGAGTTCGGGCTTGTGAATCAATGCGACGGCAAAGGAAACCCTTCTTTGCTGACCTCCACTCATGTTCTTCACTAGGCGATCTGCTGGAGGTAGTTGGAGCAAATCCGAGAAAAACCTCTGTCTTGTCTCTTAGAAATAATACAGAGTAGCTGTAATTTCGAAATTATTTACGGTGTGAAATATTTTGCGTACGGATATTTCAAAACAGAAACTGAAATTGTTTGAAGATATTTAGTTAAAGGTAATTGGAACATTTCGGAGTATATGCGGTTTTTCGTGTGCAACGAGAATGTCTATACTCGCTTTCTCTATCTATTGGACGTATTACCGATCTCTTCATCATCGAGTCCGTTGATTCTGCCGAAATAATAGAAAGCATCGTTCACAGAGAATTCTCCGACCAAGGAGATCTCCTGCGGCATGTAACCCACTCGAGGCCCAGGGATGCCAGAACCTTTGCTGCCCGGATTTCCCCCCAAGACCCATATCTCTCCACTGTCAAGGTACCGAACCCCGACGACGCAGGACAGCAGAGTGGTTTTGCCGCATCCACTTGCTCCCAACAATCCATATCTGTTCAAAGGAAAGATTTTGTTTACATACTTCATCTTATTTTATACGATACACGTTCAAACAAAAAGAGGGGGTACATAAAAAAAAGTGAATATTTCTTTAATCTCATAATAAACGGCTTCAATAATCATTTTCCAGTATGGATTCTCTTTTAAAATCCCAACTTATCAGCCACTCTATCTACTCACGTTCGCACTTCATCGAAGAACAATGGCGGTTATTGTTTCCCTTGTGATACTGTAATTAGTATGAACGGTTTGCAAGACGGACTTGTTAATAAAGTATTGGTCACAATCTCATAGCTTTGATCATTAAATTCGCGCGAACATAACGATCATTCGTTGGCAAAAGCAATTAGCCTAGTACTAACAACACACAGTGGTGCCTAAACAGTGGTGATCTGAATTTGAATTTTTTAAAATATGTTTGCAGAGCGTTTAGATGTAACATCAATATCAATTCGATGTAACTAAGTAATATCAAAATATAAAATTTTAAGAGAAATTAGGAAATATTTAACTATATCTATCAAATCTTCATTATCTATGTAATTTTTTTGTAATATACCGTAAATATTTGTATACTTATATTCTCGAATTGGCAGTTAAGAGCAACAAATTAATTATTCCATTTTCTGAAATAATTAAAACGATGTAAAGACGCTCTTAGGCACCACTGTACGATTTTCGCGAGATCGTGATATGGCGAGCGAAAGATGATATTGCCGTGCGGTGCACCTGATAAAATCATCAAGCAAACCCACGACTCACTTCAGTCTCGTCGTGTCATGATGATTATTAGTATCATCGCGATCCTGCTACTCACAAGAGGAATTTTTTCCTCTTTGCCAGTCCAAGGATCGATATCGATGATACATGACAATACTATGTTGATCGATATGCGCGCGAGCAAATTGAGCGATGATTTTGGTGAGTTGATTGAAAAACTACAAGAAATAGAAAAACCGCAGATCCGTATCATAATTAAATTGGACAAGAAATTTATCGAAATTAATGGCAAAACTGATTTTGATGAAGATTATTTTAGTGAGTTGACTTGTTTTTAATAGTTAAATATACTTATTACATATTCTTTTAATAACAAATTCTACCATCAATTTAGAATAATTGCTTCTTGTTAAAAATATTAATATATTAATTATTTTTAAATTATAAACAGTCAAAGAGAACAAGCTTTTCTTGAATTAAATTTCGAAAAATCGAATAAATAAAAAAGTTATATTCTCTCTTCTCTCTCTCTCTCTCTCTCTTTCTCTCTCTCTCTCTCTCTCTCTCTCTTCCTCTCCTCCCCTCTCTCTAGTTAATTTGTAAGTCTTTATTCTAAGTCTTTATTTTTATCTTAAGCAACTTTTTATTTAAATGTAGTATTACAAAAATTATATAATGCACAGAGTGTATGGTATTATAAAAAAATTATGTAATGCACATAAATTAATTTTAAATAAAAACCTCGGTGTTTTTGTTATGAAAAAATAACTTTTGATATTCAATGAATTTGTTATAAAAAGAATATTTTAAAATATTCATATATTTAACTTAAATTTTTTAAAGAATTTTTTCTAACTCTATTAACGAACTAAATTTTTTTTCAGAGGTAAAATTCAACAAAATGACTTTGAAGCTTTCATAATCGACGAATATTCTTATAAATACAAGAAAACTTTATCAAATAAAACATTTTGAGAAACTGCGTATAACAATGATTTCATAACAAAGAGCATATGTTTCATTAACAAATTAGTTGATTTACGCAAATTTATTTTAGATGTTACTTTGTATAGAGTAAAGATTAAATTATTAAGTTACATTGTTAAAAAAGACATGAAATTTCATGTAAATGTAACGGAAGCAAATTTCAAGCAGGTACATTGCAATCATTAAATCTAAGTTATTTGTAATTTTATGCTCCAACATTGATTTTAATGTACCTGCTTGAAATTTGCTTCTGTGAAATTATGAAATTTAATGTAGATATTTTTAACAGTGTACATAAATTTAATCTTTTCAAATATCAAATTGCATAAATTGAATCTCTCCGAATAATTAAACGTGACATTTTTTTGTGTAGGTCGGAAATAACGTAGAAAGTATGTTACGGCGCGTGGCATTGCTGATGCAAGAATATGGCAATAGCTATAAAAGATTCACTCATCAGAATTTAGATGCCTATGAAATTTTGCGGCATGTTATTGTACCACGAGATGAGGATTCTATAAACCTTGATGAAAGTGATTTTGCATTGTCTTGGATGATCTCTAATCTCGAATTTGCAATGGAAATGGAGAGATTAATTTCCTCAAAAAATGAGTTGTCTTTTGAATACGCTAAATCAGTTTTATTGTGGTTGATGAAATTGTTTGATTTAAAATGGCAGCAATTATACGATAATCTCGATTATATCTCAAAATGGCGACTTTTGTATTTAAAAAGACAAACCGAATTTTTTTTAGAAAATTTAGTTATAGATAATCAACAACATGAGAAATCGAAAGATGATAAATATATTTCAGAAGACAGAAACAATGGTATTTCTAACACTGACGTTGAAGAAACAAACTTAACTGAATTTAATAAAGGAAATCTTGTTGAATCTAAAACTAAAATAAGTACAAATACATTTTCAAAGAATATACCGAGTGACACATCTAAAATAGAGACACAGATTATGAATCATCAGGAATTAATAGAACGTATCGAAGATGATACTAAGAATCTCACTATTATTCCAATTAATCAGGAATTTACATTAAACATCCCTACTGATGTTAAGAACATTTCCATCACTAATGATACATTTTCTTCTAAAATAAAAACATTTCAAGATCTCATCAAAAACGAAACTTTCTCAAAATCAGAAGAATTCACAGATATTCATCATGATGAACATATGAAAGATCATGGAAAACAATTTACTCAACTGAAAAATATTTCTTCAATTTTGCCAAATGAGAACATTACTGTGCAAGAGATTGATCAACGAAAACATGTTGAAACTGATGTTACATTGCAGGGACCATTGAAAAATATAACAGACATCCGAAAAACTCCTTTTCGAAGAACACTTTCAAGAACACTTCTTACTCCGTCGAATAAAAAGGAAAATCAGAAAAACAAACACGTGTTGATGAAACACATCTCTGACAAACATCATTATTTTAATAAGAGGAAGAAGATAAAATCAGACAATGGCTCAGCGATGGACAAGATTCTAGAGGCAGTGGATGAAGTTTTGCCAACGGATAAATCTATAGAAATGTCACCAAAAGAATCAAACACATTTTCTAAGACATTCTGATTTCAGTCAAGATTTATAATTGAATGCGAAATGTAAATTTTGAGATATATATTTTTTAGAACTTTAGACAATATGTTGACAAAATGTACGACTAAGATCATTAATAGTTATAGGCTATTGAATCTTAATTCGTCATTCAAGTTTTTTTCAGCTTATTGATGCATTTAAAGTATCTTTTTTGGGTCGGAAATTATGAATATGGTCATTTTATCATCAGTTATGAATATATATATATATATATA